>NW_026462029.1:0-6135 GCF_021730395.1 Mercenaria mercenaria | reverse complement strand
ATGGGGATGGAGACTCATTCGCAGTACTGTAAAATACTTATTTGCTGTACTGCGGTCGTGCCCTTACCCCCAAAACAGTGCAATCAGTGAAAATGTAATTCTACCACCTAGAATATTTTAGAATTGAAATTAATAACACCATGTCACGTATAATTGTATTTAGAGCAACTGTTCGCTCATACATCATGTAATATGATTTGAGATGAAATAAAGTGTTGTCTATGTCTATGTCTATGATAATAAGTTGATCTGCAGCAAAGAACCTAAATCATTGATGATGGTAAATTTATTTTCAGTCTTAAAATAAGCACTTATAAAAAAATAAAAAGCTGGTAACTTGGTATGTTTGTCATTCACATAATTTTGCAAACTACACTAAATGAAAACATTTTATGCATCAAATAGCGTACATTATTTTTGTTTTATTCTGCTTATGATCGACAAACTATACTTTTGCCGTTTCAAGACAAAACCTCAGTGTATTAATGAAAACAAAAACAATGTAAATTGAAGTAACAAAACATTTCTGATTATTTTACCTTAAAAAACTGAAAATTTGAAATAATTATCTTCACTATTTCAAGAGTTACAATACGCTCAAGTAAATCACCAAATACATTTAGGTACGTGACAAGAACGTTGTGAAAGCAGTATCGTTGAAAAGGTTTCACTGAAAAATAGAATATGTTTTCAATTTCAAGTGGAGGTTAAAAGCCAGAAAATAGGCTCAAACTGTCAATTTGTAAAAGAGTTTGGTTCTTTATATGATAGATGGCTTTTATCTATAATGAAACATTTCAGATGTAGAACCAAACTCTTATCAATCATCTTGATGAAATATAAGAAGAATCAGATGAATTGATGAAATGAAATAATTGATGTTGGTATACAAAATCTACCATATTCTTTTTTCTGTGATACAAATGTCCCACAATTTTATGCGAAGTGCATATCAGGGGAAATAATCAAACAGTATGGGAAATGAAAAATATATTACTTCTCTTTTGGTTTTTGATTTTTTTTTTGGCTAACTTTTCTTAAACGATGTTATAAGTAGTAAAGGACCTGCTCATGAGCTGTGAAACTATATCTTTTGATATTTCAGGTCGTCTCCGTCCGTCTTCATACTTTTCAATGTCCTAACACATTTATCGTATTCTTACCTTCAGCCCTGTTATGTAAGATTTGTTTAAATTTGCGTAAATGCTATTTCATTTGGCAGTACAGAAATATCAAACCGTGTATTCATAGGGTCAAAAACAGTTTTAAACCTACAGACCTAGGTAAGGTGTGATTAAAGGCTAACATATTTATTAGACATTAGATTGTCATCGTTACAAAAGTATTAAGATGTTCCCTCTGTGTAAGCTTTAGGTTATTGTTTTCATGATTTTGATCAGATTACACCATTGAACAAAACAATATTGTTATAGAATCACTGTACCTCAAATTCCAAATTTGTGTAAACGAAACTTTCCTGACATGAGGCATTACACACATTCTAATTCATTTAAAAATGGTACCAGCACTCTGTGATTTTAGTTAATAGTGCACCTAAATTGTCCTGAACTTAGTGCAGTACAACTGTCAAACCCAGTTGGGTCTTGAAGTTACATTACAACCACAAATAAATAATAAACGGATGAAACATTTACCACAATAAACAGATAAGATGTAAATCTATATCAGTACTTTCGCTGTAATTATCCATTTTTGTGTATCTTTTGTAGAAAATTCACAGTTGTTTACATTTATCAGAGAAATTTAGCAGAAACAAGTGCCGTTTCCGGGCCAACGACCAAAGACTACCGTAATGCAACAAAACTGCCCTAAGTATGTTCAGATACTGTATCGTCTGCTTGATATCGGACTGTAAATTATTTGTGCATTAATTATATGAATGCAGAACAATCTCATCTTAGCGGAATCCTAAGCGGATCTATCTTTTCTGGAGGTGTAAGAGCCATGACAGTTCTATGTTAAGCGTAACGTTTTGATTGGTCAATCATTTCCGCTATCTTTGCTGATTGGACGATAGTGCATTCGAAAGTTTGACGGCGGGACAATTTCATTTGGATATTCCAACGCCCTAAAGCTTATAAATACGAGCGCAGACGTCCGTCATTAGCTTTCCACCCGTCAGACACGGACAATAGGTCACTCGTTATAGGTTAAAAATCCGCCATCCGCCAAGATCCGCCAAAGATTTAACATATTTGTATATACAATATACAGTCAATCCGCCAGCATATTTATTTACATTTGGTATGTGTAAACTCTGGTTATCAAATCCGCCAAAACGAGATCGCCGCTAACAACTCGAAATCCGCTACAAGCTTACATTTCCGTACGTACTTCCTCTATATCAAACATAGTAACACTTCGGAACATTGTGGAAGCTCATACCAAGGGTGACATTACATAACAAGTCTCTGTTGTATTTGATTTAGTTAATACAATATTAAAAGTATAAAATAGACGTCTGTCTTTATGTGAATATTAAGTAGTTTCGCATTCGACCTGTATAAAAATCACTACCGTACCATCTCTGTACCAAATAGACGATTACAATATGATTATATAGGTGAAATTTCAATATTTTTGTAGTGTCTGCAAGCACGAACTGAAAATGGCTTGATTAAAAAATGCAATATTTGCATGCATGTGTGAATTGTTCTTTTGTTTAAATTTAGTTACTTTAGCTATGATTTTACTGTTGCTATGAGCTTTCGTAATCCCATTTTGTTGTTTTCCATACCAAAGGTCATTCCCTCAAATTGAAAATATGACACGTTAGATATCTTTAATCTGATAATCTCAATATCAGCTATCTTAATAGTCTAGAAACTGTGTATATGTATACAATATCAGTGTTTCTTTTGTCAGCAGAATAAAAGTCAATGTCATTTGAGAAAATTTGGATTTTGATATTCATGTTCATAAGTATTTTGCAAATTATTCCTATAAAATTACAGAATCCTTTATTCAGCTATTATGATTAATCACACTTTGGTTTCATATTGTTTTAACGCCAACTGTATATGCCTCATATGAAAAAAAGAGACATATTATGTCTATCCGCCGCAAAACATGTCTTCAGTTTTTGTCTCAATACATACAAATAACAACTGTTAATGATAACATACAGGACGGGTGTAACGCGATTAGAGTGTCTATATGACTCTCGTATCTATTCATATTTTCCTTTTTTCACATTTTGTCGAAACGTAAAATATTTTATGTAGTGGATAAATGCAAATGAAAGTATTGCAATAAAGATATTTACGTTTTCGTTTTCTTCATATTATCTTCCTTTTATCATTTTATTTAATTGATGTGTAGGTATTCGTCACATTTGTTTTGTAAATAATGATACTATATATCCAGCTCCAATTTACTGCATACTAATTACATCAAGCTATATATTTTAAATATACTTTTCAGTTCTTTGACAAATCAGTTTGCATGCTATTGTTCATTTCTGAGAAATACGTTTATAAACATTGACAAAATTTGATATATCGTTAGTCAGAAACGATCCAGGCGAGGCGGATGTCACGTCTGCATAGCAACTCATAAGCTTCTACAAATAAAATTCAACCACATGCGTGTAAGTCATAGCACCGTTTAGGTCGAAAGTATTGATATCTATTTTCCTCCAATACATATTTAGGGGCTTTTTTGTTTAGTTGAGGAACATGCTAGCATCGTGTTAAACTGAAAACGCGTTTCATGTATATTTCATTGAGATATTAAAAAAGTGAGGGAAAGCATGTTTGATAGACGATCCTATATATCGATCCACGTTTTTTTTTTTTTTGTTTGTTATTTTTTATGTATTTTTTTTTGTTGTTGCTTTTAACTGAAACGTATTACAAGCTAATGTCTTTTTATCTCGATTTACTTGTTTATGTTTTAATGAGTATCAAGGAAATCAATTCATTGTTTAGACTAGAGATAATGTAAGCTATAATCAATCTTAACACGTACAGTATTGTGCATTTTTTAACCTGTCAAATGTGCATACATTTTACGCTCTGTGCGTCCGATATTATAATATTCGGCCCAACTTCGGTGCTATCCGTATGTTTCACGGAAATAAATTTTGGTTAAGTGTCTAAATGCCATTATTAGTATTGTAAGTGAAACCCTCACTAGTCGTTCGTATCGATGGCTCAGTGGTTACAACACATGGCTTTTATGCGGGAAATTGCTGGTTCGAGCCCATAAGTGAGAATATTTTTTATTTTCATTTGCAATTGTTTATTGGTTTATATGTTTTAAACTTCAAAGGGACAAGTGAAAATCAAAATTCACGGGCTTCACGTATAACTGTGTTTCGTACTGAAATTAAAGCGATCGAAACTTAATCATGAACATAGCTTGTTTTAATTTATGAAATTGTAATATACTGAAGTAAACCGTGAATAAAAATGGTATTAAAAAAAAGAAATTAAAAAAGAGATAAAAATAAAAAAAATAGTGGTAAAAATACAATGGAGAAAATATTAGATAAAAATGTACATGTACAAAGTGTTTGTGAAAAAAAAAAACAGATGCTGCACGGATTCGAGACAAGATGTTGATCGCTCGAGATAAGATGTCGTGCGCACGAGAACAAGATGCTGATCGCTCGAGATAAGAAGTCGTCCGCTCGAGATACAAAGTTGATGGCTCGTGATAAGATATCGTGCTCACGAGATAAGATTTTAATCGCTCAAGATAAGATAAGATTCTTCATGTGAGGAAGCCATCCACCTGGCTTACGGAAGGTCGGTGGTTCTACCCAGGTGCCCGCTCGTAATGAAATAATGCACGGAGGGGCCCCTCGGTTCTTCCTCCACCATTAAAGCTGGAAAGTCGCCATATGACCTATCATGTGTCGGTGCGGCGTTAAAAAAGAAAAGATGTCGTGCGCATGAGATAAGATGTTGATCGCTCGAGATAAAATGTCGATCGATTGACTGACTGAAGCTAATCAAAGGATGTTTCATACCATTTCTGGAAAAATGTTTAAAGAGGAGTAGTAAATAGTTTAAAGATTTCCACTGCATTAAGCTCTTATGAACACTAAAGACGGGCAATTACTTTCTTTAGACAATTAGTGAGGTCCGTACAAGAATGCTACAGAAAATGTTTGATGAAGGTCCATCTAGTGGAAATGTTTATTCATAACTTGTGAAATATGTGAACATTTTCATTTAAAGTTTTATTATAAAATCACGAACTTTTCCCATATCTTATTTGGTTATCTGTAATGTTTTTTGGTAATTTAGTTACGTTTCAAAAGGCTTATAAAAGATACATTTTGATACCTCTATGTGTGTTTTATCTTCTTTATTAGTTATTCCATATTTTACGTAGATTCGGATGACTTTCCGTTTCGCCACGGTATCTTCCGCCGTCGTCTTGTTACATGATATGTTTGGTAATTTGCAATACTATTCAACAAATAATTATGTCACTTTTTCTTTATTTCTTAAGTTTTTGCAACGTAATATTGGAATGATTCATACTAAGGCAGATATAAACGTTTAGTTGAAAATATTGTACTATGCATTCTTGTAACAGTTTAAAGCGGTCACAAACTATTACTGTGCCTTGTAGCTTGCGCCACATGACTGTATTGAATCTCAATAATACTTATAAACATAGTTATAAAGTTATTTTGTTATAAATATCATATTTCTAGTGTCTTGCAAATAAACAAAATGTACGTGTTCAAAATAACTGTAATCGGACCTCAGTAAAAATGATTTATTCTCCAAATGTCTCCGACTTATTGGGATATACACCGTACACTGAATGAAGAATAGCAAAAATGAGTTTCCTTTGCACATTGTGTGTAATTAAGATTAAGCTTACCTTGTTTTTGTCGAATGTAACGCTCTGATTCCGTCTTTTTGATCTAAAAAGAAGTATTTATTGAATTAGTACCATTGATAGTATTATCATATGAAAATACTTTGGACCAATAGAATGCAACCAAGCAAATTAATAAAATGATGGGCTAGTAGACTATATTCAAGCTTGAGAGGCTATATAATGTACAACACCGTTATAACCTCAGCTACCAGATTCACTGGAATTTTGTAGTAAAATATTACTTATATTAAATGATTATAAACAATAAAA
>NW_026462028.1:0-74796 GCF_021730395.1 Mercenaria mercenaria | reverse complement strand
ACTCCGTGATGCTTTTACATAAATCAAACAAATAAACGGCAGAATTATGTCTATCATCTTTGACTTAAGAGAAGTTCCTGAGTAAATTGGTATAATATTACACGAGATTGACCCTATTTATAGGTTTACTTTACATTATCTGGAAATTTGTCACAGATGTAAGAGCCATTCTAATTGGGTATTTATTCTATTTACACTGTTTTATCCAACTTGTTGAATATAGGGTAAGTGCGAAGTTGTCATGTCCTAAACGAGTTCATATCCTTAGTTTTCTTAAGGTTACTGACCGTTCAAAGGCGGTAGTCCTATTCTCAAATTGTTTTTTGTCCGTAGGATAGAAACGCCAACAAAATACGAGACAGACAGAAAACAATTTGAAAAATAGGGTCACCGCCTTGAAACGATCGGTAACCTAATTAAAGGAAACGTGGCGTTTAGGGCATGCAAACCTCGCACTTACAATATTTTCAACAAGTTAGACAAGACAGTGCAAATTAAATCACTCCCCGGTGAGAAAGGCTCTACAGTAGCAAAATACCAGATCATGTAAAGTAAAACATATAAATAGGGTCAATATATGGTATGATTACACCAATGTAGTCAACAACTTGTCCTCTGAAGTCAAAACAGCAAGAGCCTAACTTTTAAAGGCACGAATAAGCAGGCTGCAAGACAAAATTCCACTCCATCCGTCCGTTTTGTTTTGTGTAGAATTTAGTAGAAATTCATCAAGGAGTCTTACACTTTAGTAGTCATCGCAACATCAAATAGAAAAAAAGGTATGTGGGTAAGTCACCAAACATGCACGGTGCTTAACCTTTATCGCATTGTAGCCTCATTTTATTATTTGTTAATACATGTTACAAATATTTTATTAAAATAAGCATTATGTTTAATTTTCCGATTTCTATAAACTACATCCCTATAGTATACCGGTTGTGTAAGACCAATTTTTAAAAGTGTTTTAAGGTTTGTGTTATATTTCTTTAAACGTTCGGACGATCTGTAGTTAAATTTAGTAAAAAGTCTGTGTGCCAACGCCAAAAAAATATGAAAGTCGTAACCTAGAAATTAGGCAAAGGTTTAGCTATATCATGATGTTATACTTGCCGTGGTGGATGTCGATCTGAGCAACATGACCATTTTCGAAACGCTGATGTCTAATTAATGCAATTCAGCCTTATATTGGGATAAAGTTCATTTAGATGGTGAAACGAAATTTATGTGGTATTTTTTATCATATATCTTTTTTTTTTTTTTTTTTTTTTTTTTGCCTGAAATAATTTATAATTTACTTTGGTAGTCACAAAATGCTAATTTATGTCTTATATACCGTTGGGGTTGATGTACGCCATCCACCACATATTAAGTACATATGTTTTGGCGGGAAATTTTAAAAACTTCTAATCCTTTATACGAAAACATTACCTTAATGATTGCAATTAAGAAAACAAAATAAATGAATAATTACCTAAAACACCAGATGGATTTGCAGCCTGATGTCAGTTGGCTAAAACTGTGGTTCCTGTTTTATTTTTGACCGATTTTCATTCTGACATTCCTATTTTTTACTAGTGAGGTTGAAATGATACAAGTATTGCAAAATGTGATACAAGCGCGAAGTTTCAAGAACGTTACCCGTGGGTATGAAAGGGAAACAAATTCAACATATAAGTCTTTTTTTAAGATGACAGCCATTTCAAATTGACGAACTGAAATTATTCCGAAATTATATTGCTAATGGGTTAAAACCACCGAATATTTCATAATTTGATGGCATTAATTCACTTCTATCCTAGCTTTAGTCTAATTTCAGACAGTCGTTGCTGCACTTAAAAATGAGATCAAACAAATTTAAGGTAGTTAAACTTTGGTTAAACAGATTATTCAAATAAAAATAAACATCATTTTCCAAATGACTGCCTTAAATTGGATCAAACATGGAAGAGGTATATCTCTTCAAATGATCATAGTTATAACACTATGAGCTATTTCATATGTTTTAATCAAGACTGGACAATTTTTAAAATGTATTCCTGAAAATAATATAATTTAAATGGTGGTTTTATTCTTTTAAATTTAAACATATTACTCTCAATTTTCATTCAAATGGTTTTAACGTAACGAATATTTATTTGTGTCAGGATTGCTGCTTATTAGATGTCACAATGTGTATCAGAGTAAAATATCGAGCAATGGAGTATCGAAATCCAGTTATAATGAAACGTTAGTCATTTTCAACTGACTAAACATCTTTTCACAAGCTGTTATGTTTTCTTTTATCTCAAAATTAAAATGATTCAAGAAGATTGTTTAAAATGCAAACTGCATTTCTGAGTATCACAGTTCAGTTGAGTTTTTGAAAAAAAACAACTTTATCTGATTACACAAACGGAAATGAGCATACCCTCTAAGAAATTTATGCTACACAAATATTCCATGAACTTTTTTGGGGGTGGTACTTGGACGTTTAAGCTGTTTTGTTTGTAATAAATTTTCAGAGTAATATTGCCTAATCTCCAATATACTTCAACAAAACAATTCAATGTGTGGACATCTGAAAAAAGGACGAAACTGTTATAAATACCTCTAAAACCATGCATTTGCTTGACGTTATGAACAGGTAGCACGGAGTTTCATAGCTATCAGTCAAGCATGTCCTTGAATCAGGAAGTATGTTCTGTATAATAAGTAAACTATTGTAACTGTTATTAAATGGTGCTGTTGTAATTAATGTTCAAAGTAACGTATGTTTCAAATCATTTTAGGGTTAAAGATAAGGATATGATGATATAGCTTTATAACTACAAAATAAATCAGATGACAAAAATACAAATAATTATGTCATAAGAGCATATATGCACTACTGGCGTGTTCAAAACAGATGTTGCAGAGTTTGTAAGTATGTACATATGAATCTATGCTTGTAGGATCTCCTGTTTCCAAAACAAAAAAAGAAAAAAAAAAGAAAAACAGTGGCTTCTCGCACCTTTCATACATCAAATGTTAGAGGATAGTTCTTTCAGATGTTGTACATTGATGCTATAATATGTCTGCTTATGCAGTTCTGAGATATACGTTATCGAAATTTGATAAAGGTAGTTACTAGACTTAAAGTTTGAAACACAGTTCCATACTGAGTTAAACTATGTGTAACAGATAAAATACATCTTTTCTTTTAAATGAATTAATTTTTTCTATGTATTAACAATTTTAAAAGACGCATATTGACATTTTAGTAAGAACTCAGAGTTCACAACAATGATTACACAACCACAATATAAACAAGGGATTTCTTCTTTGTTTGTTGTTGTTGTTTTTTGTGATTTCATAAACGAGTGCGAATATCAATAATTCCATCTCACAGTATAATTAAGATTTAGTTTATACATAATTTATTTTAGGTCGATTGTGAAGGAAGTTCTACAACTTATATTAATCCCTCTCGACACCTCATTCCTGATGGAATCCATCGCCACGAGGCTATGAGAGAAGAGGCCAGGTTCCCTTTTTTAATGCTGAGCGCCAAACAAGGGAGCTACTGGTACTATTTTTCACGTCTTTGGTATGACGCGGCCGGGGATCGAACCGACGACCTCCCGCACTCGAAGCGGACGCTCTACCACTAGGCTACTTACAAATCAATATAGTCAAAGAAACTGATCTAATCGAAGGGACATGTTTAACCAAGTATATTATTTGTTCCAATTCACATCTTGTAAGATGTGCTATAAAAATAAAAGAGCAGTGTTCCTAATTCACATCAGGAATTACATCAGAAACATTGAACACATATTACAAATAAACCGATAATTTCAGTAGAGGATACAATCTAACCTTTTGTTAAATATCAAAACAAAAATGAATTAAAAGTACAAAAGTCACTGTCACGAAGTCACCTAAGTACACCATACACTATCCTAGCACTATACCTTCTGTTTAATCTTGGTAACGTATGTTTCATCATGTATGTTTCATTTCATCTTTGTAATGCTTTACAAAATGACTGAGTAGGAACTTTGCAATCACTAAGCATAATTTATGCATTAGCCAGACATAATAATATATAACGAGATATGTAACTGAATAGTTGACCTTTAAAACCTTGGTAACGTATGTTTGACTCTTAGATACCACCATATTTTCCTTTCTTTCTTTTAGATAGAAGTCGAAAATATTCAGAATTCGGACGTACTGTACCAAATGTTCGGTTATTCATCAATATGTTTACCTTGTTTTAAGATGAAATCATTAACAAATGCTAATCCATGCTATTTTACAATGCTGCAGAAAGAGGCATCATTGATTTTCTGTCGTTTGTCGACATCCGATAATTCAATATAGTAACATGGTTAAGTCAAACAAAATTATAACGGTCATGCGTGCATGTTCAGCATGGTTTATTCTAAATAAATGCATATATATCGTTGGTGTGTTTTCAATGTTGATAATTCACAAAGTCGAAGATTTGAGCGGCAACAGTTACGTATGTTACATTTAAAAGTATCTTTATTCCATAAAAGTCAAAATTGTACAAGAAAGCTTATTTAAGCTTGCTTTAACATCTACAATAAAAGGAAACTATTTGTACCCCAAACCTTTTCGAACTGATCATTCATTGGCTTGATTTATTGTGCAACAGTGTCTGATACATTTGCATGCACTTTGTCTAAAATCTAAACTGTTTGCAAAATGTTATATATTCCCATGAAGATATATGATACTATGAATCTGAACACATTTGTTTAATAAAATTTTATTAAAACGTACAGTTATTTTGGTAACTGGCGAAAATGGAGCTTGGATGGGTGGGATATTTTAACCTCTAAATGTTGGTTGAACTCGCCAAAATTTGGAATATAATGTTAAAACAAGCTTTTAATTGTTTAAACAGTTTCAAGGGCAAAACTCTAATATCTGACAGACAGCATTGAAACAATCTTGTAAAATGTCATTTGTTACCGATAATAGTTTCAAAGAGATTAAATTCGGCATATTTTATACAGCAGGTTTATAAAAACGAGTATAATTCTTGTTTTACATACGGCAGAAAGCGATATCCGATCTTAAACGATCCCGGAATGTATATATTTATTGCTAATGAAGATGAACCTTTGCCTTATTTTTTGGTTACGAAATCGAAAAACTAGAGGACTAACAGAAACTTCAAACAGAGCATTCCTTAGTTTATGATAACGGTAACCCTGTTGTAATAAAGTCACACAAACACAATATAGGTCATAAGACGACATTTCAGCTTTTTATGGTAAAACGAAGACCACAAGCGCCCATCAGGCATTAATTCAGGCACGAGCTGTTACCTAGGTAGGACCACTGACCCTCATGCAACTGTATTGCTTCACGTGAAAGAATTTTTCCCTGACGACCAGGTTTCTAACCCATAGCGGTGAGAAACAATAGACTGACTATATAAGTTCTAATTGTTTTCTTAGTTTATGAAATGTTTATTAAAATCGATCTAAATTATGTTTTAAAACACCAAACCTTTCATCATAGTAAGCAGCGTACACAATCATTTCTACGTCGTTTGCCACCAATTGAAATACGTCTTTAGGTTGCATGTCTTTAAATATCCCAGTTGAATTTACCACTCGAAATCCATGTTTGTACATCCAATAGCCTTAACAAAAAAAAACAACATGCAAATGAATTCCTACTACATGTTATGTCTCATTTTAAACATATCGAAAGCATATATTTTTAGGATCTTTCTACATACGGCCTTTCAAAAAATTTCAATATTAGCCATTAAAACGGACTAACAATATAAGTAGGAAATATGAAAGTTAAGGGTATGATTAGAAGTAAATTGTTGTTAGTCTGTTTTTTTCTTATGAATTTATTCAATCTGAACCTGATCTTTTGTATTCGTAATAATAATGTTTGATGATGCATTCAGACTGATCTCCTTGATTTAAACGATATTTTTAGTTAGCAGCGCCTAGTGTGTTTAACGTGATATAGGATATAGCGCGCAGAACGTGTATAATACATGACCCTTTCGGCCTTGCAATAATAATGATGCAATATATGAAAAAGATTTTTTATAAAACAAATATAAAGTATAAAAGAGAAAGCGAACAATTAAAGCAAAAGTTTTAAAGCTTGTTTCATATAAATGGTGTTTACATATAAAGGTGTTGCCTTTGATAAATATACAGAAAATAAACACAAGTAATTCAAATGTTTAAATATGTCTATTTCTTATCCTATTATTAACATATTGCATATTCGTAAAAAAAAAATAAATGTATTAATATTTCCTTATGGTGGAGCGAATTTACTTCAGCTGTGCCTTTAGCACATGTCCTGTTATGAGTAGAAAGAACACATTCCATATATAACTTATTCACTTATGTTTAAAATATAATAATGCGTGTTACCACGAAGACCTATCACGGTTTCGGAAATGTAATATATTGCTAGACAAGCAAATAGACGTTTCAGATATACGAAATGCATGAACCGTCGTAACATTTTGTATCTCCTTTGCAAGGTTTAGTTGAATAATATTTTCATGCATATTTTCATTTCAATGTATATGCATAACATTAAAACTATAAACATTGAAACATAGTTTAAGGTAATGCAACAATACTCTATACATAACGATGTCATATTTATACAAGTACCCGTTAAAAGACTTGCCGATAGGCGAGTCCAATACGTTTTCTTTTCTTGTAGATACAAGACCTAGTGCAGAAGTATCCCATATTTTACATAAAAAATGTTAAATATATTATGCATACCTTTCTCACTTAAACAAGACGATCAGATTGAAGAATTATATATTTCAATATTATTTAGAAGAATCTCGTTAAAGTGTATTGATGTTGATATCCTATACGGAATTATATTGATTGATCAGGTGTTAAAAATCTGAATCGCTGATCTGAAAAGAACAATAGGTAGGAAACAAAAATCACCCATTAACATGATAAAATGGACTTTCCGTTATGCCAGCATTATAAATATCCCGCTGCACTTCCTCATAATTAGTAGAATAAACTAAACATTCGTTACATGTTAATACCGTAAAAGACATGATTATGAGTCTTTTAAAAAGAAGCTTTTATTATTTATAATCTTTACAATTTACATTTCATAATAAATGTCCGAATTGGTTACAGGTGATCGATGGGAAAATGTTCAGATAATTTCATTTTAAAATCAATTCTCTGTAAGAACCAAAACAAATAAAGAAACATAAATAGAGAAGGGGCCGAAACACATAGTCTCGGAGTCGCTTCATACTTGCATCCTTTTAAATTAGTAAAGCCAAATACGAAGAATTTAGGGTGAAAAGATATGAATCAACTCTGGTTACCATGGTAACGGAAATATTCTACTTTTTGCGATAAATGGCCATTTCTGAGTCAAATGTTACTAAAATGTGAAAGGTTTCCTTACGCATTGCGGTCTTTTAGTCTTAGTCTGAAATAAGCACCTATAGTAAATATTTTAAACAAATATTGTTTTTCAACATTTTAATAGTTTCAGAAGCAACAGTTTTATTAATGCGCCTAATTATACATAATCTATGAAAATTGGTTTGCATGTATATTTTAATATCTTATGAAGAAGTGCACACTTTATATATAATAATTGTATGGATTCAGCAGGTCTATAATGTCCATTTCAATTTGAATGGGTCGTTCATAGTTGAGATTTTTTAGAACATTTTGAAACTTGACAAAAATGAGTTTTCAGCAAACTCATTTAATCTTAGATTACAGAATAACACGAAATAATACTACATTTTCAGATATTGAAGCAATGCAAAACATGGGTATTTCATGCATAATCGTTTTGCAACTTTATACCGTTCTAAACCTTTTCTAGAATTAAAACATTATATTTCTTGGCAATGGCAACACACAAGAAAATATAATTCATGCCTTTTTTAAGCACTTCTTGTATCGATGTTTTATTCTATGAAACAAAAAAATGCATCTGCAAGCTGTCAATATATTTAAGACATCATTCTGATCTGAATAAAAAGATACAACCACAATAATGATCTATGAAACTTTAAACATTGTAAAAATGTTTCTTATCAACAGTCTTGCATGTACTTTACTTTCTTTTGTGTCAACTAAGGACTTCGGACACTATCATATGCTTCAAGCCTATATTTTAAATGCAAATGTTTCATTAAGTAATTAAACAATACTCAAATCGTTTCGAGTCAATGATAAACCAATGTTACACAGTAATAGTTAACTTATTAGAGCAGAAACTGATTTGTATCTGTTCCTATCAAGATGTTTTTCTTATTTTATCTGGGCCAGGGTATATTTTCTTGAAAAAATAAACTGTTTAATTTCCGTAAAAAATATAATGTCATCACTTTACGGAAGTTTTAAATATATGAATTCCAGTCGAAAAAAGTGACAAAATCTGTTTATTTAAGGAAAAAAATAACATTTTAAGACTAAAATCCTATAAATAAATAAAAAAGGGAACGATATTTTTGCAAACAACCTGTACTTGATTTATCTATACACTGTTTGTAATGTAAAGTTATTGATGCATTACATGTGTGAATAGGTATACATGTATAAGTGACCGGTCAGTTTTATTACAGTGGTTCAGGTAGTTATTTAAGTACATGTACATGTCTGTATAGCTCTGTTATAAGTGATGTCAGATATTTGTGTGCTGTATAACATTAGTACTAAGAAAAGCCAGTAATCTTATCACGGCCGTAGGGTTCTTGCTTGAGATTAGTACCAGTGGCACAGATAATATTTGAGCCGCGCCATGAGAAAACCAACATAGTGCAATTGCGACCAGCATGGATCTAGACCAGCCTGCGCATCTGCGCAGTCTAGTCAGGATCCATGCTGTTCGCTAACGGTTTGTCTAATTCAAATAGGCTTTGAAAGCGAACAGCATGGATCCTGATAAGACTGCGCAGATGTTCAGGCTGGTCTCGATCCATGCTGGTCGCAAAGCCACTATGTTGGTTTTCTCATTGCACGGCTCATTTCGCTAAAGTAGAAGCAGGTCGCTGCATAAAAATTCCACCTGAAACTCGGCTGGACCGTTTAGTTCGTTTTCGCGTCTAGCCGTATTTGTATATATGCCATCTGCATGGAAAGCGACTTGACACATCACTTTCGTGGCATCACACTGAATGTGAAACCGTCACTGATCATTGACCTGCCAAGAAGCTACTGTTCTTGACCTATGCATCACAGGCATATCGATGCCAAGCATTATTTCTGTTGGATAGACTATAGTCAGGATCAGATTAACTGCTGTGGACATATTGCCTCTTTTTTGTTGTGTTTAGGCCTAGTCCGCCGCAAAGAACAACCTTCAATTCAGTTTTCACAGAAGGAAGAACATGAAGTAATGAATGCGTGTGACATTTAGTATGTGTCTAAAAGAAATAAATATAAATGCACAGAAGGAGATGAAGAAATATAGAAAAGAAAAATATATAAAAAAAATACAAAAAATAATAAAAACAAAATGGAAAACAAATTGCATCCTCATCGCTAGTGGCTGCGCGTCGCGGGGAGTGCATGCAGAAGATTACCTGTGTTGCTGGTATTTTACAGCACACATTTGCCAATCTACTGCAACAGGATAAGCCAATGAAATTTTAACCCAACGAATAATAATGAATCCACAGTATTTGCTCCTCTCACTACTATACATGTATAACATGCCTATATGTGCCCTTTCAAACACTTGTATAGTATTTGAGTTACAAACAGATGTAAAAACATGTGACTATCAAATTATTTAAAATGAATATAAAAAGTATTGGTTACTTTGCATTTGGGAACACCCTGTAGTTATATTTTTTGTTTAAAAGTACTGCACCACCCCTTGTATCAACACAATAGTCACAGAAAATGTGTATAATTAATATCTACATATGCTGGCTAAATATGGTTTTGATGCACGGGTGGTGGGGGGGGGGGTGAACAATGTTGTATAAAGCAAATTAGCTTTTGTATGTATATAACAGGTCCACAAGTCGCTGAACAAGAGAAAAATGAAAATGTCGCGGACTGGGTTCGATTCAGTCTGTCCATTGACGGAAGTAAAAATGCATGCTACCGTCCACGCCCTCTAGCCCCGGGTTGAGCAAAACGCAACATTTACACAGGTTACAAGTACCAAAACCAAGTTTGAGACCTCCACATATGTGTTCATACGGTGGTGCACATATAACCTTGATACGCAAGTGAATATTTCCATCAAAAGCGGCATATGGTCCCCAGTTAAAATGATGGGCTTGCCCTCAACGAGAAAATAATAGACAGAACTAAACAAAGTGGAATTTAGAGCGGAAACTGCCAAAACACACAACTAAAAATCTGGCACCATATCCGACGGGTGATTATACAATATTAAAAGCTACTAACCATCCAAGCCGAACTGTTCAAGCTGAAAAACTAAACAGTACCAAAGACACAACATAAAAGTCGTAGCGATGGAATGGTCACAGCTCTGATTGAATGTACGGGAAAATATTTTACTGCCGCCACACGGCACAAAAAAGGCTGCTGCGGTAATAAAATAGAAAAAAGTTGACACGCCACAGGTTACTCAACACGACAAAATCGGTTATTGAGCCTGTTCATGGGCGGTAGCCATATATATATTAAATGACACTTTTTGATGATGAATAGCAACAATTAATATGTGTGTTTCTGTAAAAACAGCGGCATTTCACCATTGCAAATAATTCTGTTGTCCTGGAAACAAATGGTAGTAAAAGATGGAAAGGTAAGGGAAGATTTCCTTGAAGCACAGAAAAACTCAAACACAGCCATAGACCCACGCATTGCAAAGTAGGCCACAACAAGAGGGTCATGATGACCCTGGATCGCTCACCTGAGTAATATAAGCAACATGTTTCAAATGTCAAACTGATGCTAAAATATTAAAACAGTAGGTCAGTAGGTTACATTCATGGTGACTGAAATTCAGTGTTAAGATCGTTGTGCAAAACTGTATATGTTATCCAAATTCCAAGGCTGTATCTTGAAAAAAGTAGGTCAGTAGGTCAAGGTCACAGTCAAGTGACCGCTAATTACTTGGGGTCATAAGGTACTTATAATTGAACAGTGTAGGAAATATATTCAGATAATTTTTGAAGTATTTTTTCCTATATAACTCATAAAAAATGACCCCTGGGGAGGGGCCTCTTTTCATCCCAGGGGCATAATTTGAACAATCTTGTTAGAAAATCACTAGGCAATGCAACATACCCCCAAATATCAAAAGCCTAGGCTTTGCAGTTTCATGCAAGAAGATTTTTAAAGTTTTTTTCCTATATAAGTCTATGTAAAACTTTGGATTCCCGGGACCGGGCCTCTTTTCACCCCAGGGTAATAATTTCAACATTCTTGGTAGAAGACCAATACTACATACCAAAACATCAAAGGCCTAGGTCTTGTGGTCTTAGACAAGAAGATTTTTAAAGTTTCTAATATATACATATAGGAAAAAGTGACCACGCCCCCTGGCGGCAATGTTTGTTTTTTTTTTTTACGAATCAGGATAATTTGAACAATCTTGGTAAAGGGTTACATAAGGACCATTTGCATAAAAATATTTAAAAATCGGATCAGCTGTTAAGGAGGAGATGTAGTGGTGGGCACGATAACGGGCTTATAGTAAAAGGAGAGGGGCGCAAATGTAAGGGGGTGCGGGGCGTTGGGGGGCAAAGTGGGTAGAGAGAGGAAAGAAACGCCAAAAACAAAGACAACATACGCAGCTCAACATACGAGACAGGCATAAAACAAGTTTAAAAAAGGGGCATCGCCTTGGAACGGTCAGTTACCTGTATAAGGGAAACTTAGGGATTAAACGTGTGCAACTCTGACCGTCATTGTGTTTATACACTAAAACAAATATACTTGCAAAATCAGAGTAGAAAACTGATTTCAGGAAAATTCAGTGAGTAATTTCAACTTTCCTAATTGAACGGTGGGAGTAATAAAAGAAGAAAAATACCCAAAACCTTTGACGCAAAATTTCAAAAATATGTCTGAATTACCCACTAGAGTTTGTTTCTTTTTAAATCATCATCTGCTCTTTATACAAAGAAATATAATTTATTGTTTTGCTGAGATATGTAAATCACAATATGGACGTATGTTTTGCTCCATAAGTATCATTTTTCTAGCACTTGCAAGTCTAAGTCATAAAAGAATCAAATAAATATTTGGAAATACTTGTTTCGTATGAAACAGTGTTCATTTGCCTTTAAAACTTGCAAGTACAAAAATAAAGTACTCTTTCGAGTATTTTCCCGATAACGTAATATTCTCATACGGCCGCTTTTTTTATGTTGTATTAAAGATGCTGGGGAATCGCCTCCTCGTTTCCATGGTAACCGGGACATAAATCACACAACTGAAAAACACAATTATTTTCAAGAAAAAATCAATTTTAGGGAGATCTCTGACTATTAGTTCAAACACTTTTGGTGCTTTGAATGCCTGTTCATTGTAAGTGTAATAATTGGAGGATTTTTATCGCGAATACCTTGCTTTTTATCAGGTTCATCTACATTATGCCAACGTTTATATGTGTTTATTTTAACTGGATGACAAGGTTTGTCTTATTATACTACAATATGTGAATGATATTTGCCCAAAATTGCAGAAGGATGATTTTATTCAGCCGTCCGTTTGTTCCAACATAAATCTCATGTCCGTACTGATTACAAATTGCCTTTTTTTTCTATACTAATTATTGTCCTATATTATGTTATTCTTTCAATATGAAACTCAATTTAATTTTTGACTGAGCTATAAACAAATATATAGTTAAAACACTGGTTCTTGTAAGAATGTAAAGATTAGGCAATGCCAATCCCGGATAACGAAAATAGTGGGCGACTGTTTACATATACCGAGTTCTACATAGTCTTCATTAATAGAAATACAGTAGTATTTGCTTAACGTTGTTTTACTTAGGCGATGCATGTCATAGAAAAATTCCGAATTTATTTGTTACAAGAAAGTTAAGAGGTGTCAAAACTGTCTTTTCTTTGATAAACCCATCGTCTTATGGAAATTATAAACATTTATAAAAGAATATTCAAACAACCTTTTCTGTTGAAATTTGATTGCAAATAAATATAATTTTTTATCGGGAACAGAAACTAATAATATAATTTCGAAACTTTGGCGTCAGGAAAAGTGTGGAGCAGACATAAATAAAATGATAATAATGGCTATATCTTCCAATCTTCGTAGTGAAACACCGTCTGACCTTTAAAGTTATTGGCTAGATATTTGACTGTCCTTAGTCTTGACCAAATATTGTCCATAGTCTGTGAAAAAGTGTATGAGAGTTTCTGGGATAAATCTGTTCTGGTCAGTGAAACAAACTGGTTGCCCTTATCGAGAAATGCTTTTTTCTATGGCTTGTAATTATGACAGAGCATTTATACAGAGATTGTATATGCCGAACATATTATATTTAGATACGCAGACAGATGTCATCAATGCCTTTAGCAGCACAATCTGGATCATGTATTAAACATACTAGTATATTATCCGTAGTTTGCTCCTATGGTAGCTTATACTAGCCCTCCAACAATAATGATTTTATACGTGAGTTACTTTTTCAAGTTTTGAAAGATTTCTGAGTGTAGAACAATCGAAAAGATATTGATTTCAAAATTTGATTTTGGTTTTGATAAATATTTAACTGTTTCCATGCTAGATATTTGTCATATACATGACTGTAAATGATACTTCATTTTTTTATGCATGCAGCTTTCATATGTTTTGTGCGATTCCCCAAAATAGGTGAAACAGTTGAATTAGTATTGACCTTAGAGATGAAAAGCTAAACTGTTTTCAAAATCATATTTTGGACATAATGTTACTTGTACTTATTTTTAAACACTAACAAACATTTAAATATTTACAAGGTTAAAGTCATTTGGAAATATTATACGAATTTATTTTTTGTCTTCTGTTTGGCGAAACAAAGTACTTGCCATTCCTACAATATCAAAGTAAAATTGATAAAGGATGTCTGTCCGGTTGAATAGCATGTTGCTAAGTTTAAAGAAAATAATTTATTATCCCATATAATTTCTCTACTTAATATATGAAAAAAAACATAAATATATATAGATTCACTAATATATTTCTAAATCAGATTAAACATAAATAATTACACGTAAATACTATTTTGTATTCAACATTAAACATGAAAAATTAACTACCAAATAATTCAAAGGGCTTAATCTCCAAACAGAATTGCTGACCCCGAGTGAAACAAGTAGCCTACCGCAATTACAAATTTAAAGTTATTGATAAACACAATGGATATACAAGTTTGTAATGTATAATACTGTGACAGACAGACAGACATAGAGTCAAGTTTATGTGAGATATATTAATTTCCTTCATTCGATTAAGTTTAATGGACAAGTGACCTCGAAGACATAGAATCAATGAAAATTTCAGTTTGAATAATATTCGCATTTAAAGCAAATAACTGTACTGTCAGGAGGCCAAGTTTGACCTTCAATACTAAAGACGTACTTCATAATCAAAACATATTAACAAGACATTTAATAGTTCACACAGAGGAACTTATGTCATGATATTTTATTAACTTGTCTGTAGCACAACGCTTGTGTCCTTTGTGTAAGGATATGAAAAAAAATCCGTCTTGGTATTCAGGTAGGAACTAAATCTACATATTATAAAATATAGCAGTCAATATTTCAATCACGGTCGAGCCCCAGATTTCTGTAATGTCTAAGGGTAACAATTGCTTTATACTTGAAATACTGAAGGTAACAGAAAAACAAATCAGCAACTATTAATAATAACAAAGTTTTATAAGAAATTTGGCAATTTAAATACCTTAAAAATGCTAACCTAGCTGTAAAGTCCAATCTAATATGCAAGAATACTCCAAATCCTTTCCTGGTCCAATTTTAATCCAATCAATTCCAAATTACTCACATAATTCAAACTGTAATTTGTATATCCAAAGAATATAAATCCTCTGTGCCCACAAGCCAAGAATACAATAGTTTGTCAAAGTTCTTATTCTCATTAGCCATATTTTTTTTTTATTATTATATGAAGTTACTTCATAAAATGCGTAATGCAATTTACAAAGGACTGTCGCAGAGCATCCGCTGGTTCCAGCGAAACCTTGTTTGTTCAGTTCTGCGTGAAAAAAGGTTCTACAAATACAGCTCTTCCTCTTGCCGCCATTTGTCATTGTAAGCAAAATATTTAAATTCACTTTAGAAGTAGCAGTCATTTTCTCCGACAAAAAGAGTTCAAAAAGGGTTCAAAACAATTCATTGGTTATCTATCTTAACAGAAATTCCGTTGACATATCGACGTCCCAAAAAGGTCTAAACTATTATTAACGACATTGTTTATCCTATAAATTTTCGGAAACTGCATAACCTGAATATAAAACTTTATGACCTTGTTTATTGAACCAAAACTGATATTTTTAATAGAATACGGTCCTATTTGTTGGCTATGACCTTTTCACGGTCATTTCAAGCAATATCTACTAAAGTAAAAGGTTGTATCAACCACTTAGGAGAGTTTAAGTCAACATATCATTAAATTTTTGATACACCTTTCACTACTGACAACTGTACAAAAGGCCTCCTTATCCGAGTAGTTAAGGTCGCAGACTTTGAATTTCTTGCCCCTCACCGGTGTGTGTTCGCGTTGAATTCTTCATATGAGGAATCCATCCAGCTGGCTTTATGTAAGGTCGGTGGTTCTATTCAGGTGCCCGCCCGTGATAATATAATGAAAAGAGGGGCATCTCGGGTCTTCCTCTACCAACAAAGCTGGCAACTCGCCATATGACCTATATTTGTGTCGGTGCAACGTTAAACCAAACAAAACAAACAACCAAGATAATATGCGAATTAGAAAGAAACTAAGTAGTAGTAATTTGTTAAGTCCAAAAGTGGATATAACTAAAAAATCATAATCGGACAAGCAATTTCTGACTAAATGCACGTATCGCCTTTATCTTAATGACGCCAAGCATTCAGTTGGATGAAAACTGTTGGTCCCAGGAGGAGCTGAGTACACACAGAAGTTTGATATACGGACGGACGGACGGTCGGACGGACGGAAAACACTTTGAATATAATGTTTTGAAATACAAAGTACTTTTTTTCAATGTTCATTAGATCCGATGTATTTTGGTCATTTCTGTTATAATATTTCAACCTTGGTCACATATACACTTGGATTTCGTGTTGTAAATATTGAGAATACCTAATACATAGCATGTATTTACAGTAATAAAATGCTGATGGACGTTAGTGAATGTAAAAGTCGATTACAAACTCGTCAAACAAGTGTACGTCTTTTTTATGTATGAACTTTAAGTATCTCGCGGCCAGAGTTAGTATCGCGCTTGAAAAATCATATATATGACCATTTGCCTGAAATAGTTGTGTTTTTTTCTCAGTTTGCAGAGTCGGTAAACTATCTAAAGAGCATCGGGGTAAGTGTGCGTTTGTTATTAATTGGTATATAAGTAATAGATGAAGTTAAAACTACAAAAACATTTCGACTACATTAGCCTTGTTCAGGGTTCAAAATAAACAAAACAAAGGACGTGCCGTCAAAGTCAAACGACAACGTCAAAATTTAACAAAGAGTTTGGCGTAAAAATCATAAACAGGATCATAGTATGATACATAAATACTGGTGAAAAAATGCAATAGTTAAGGGAAGGCACCAGTAAAAACTGATTATGGAATATATACACAATATTAATATATAAGTATATTTTTGAAAGGCATTAATATATAATTTTTGAATCCATTCCTTGTGGAGACACAGTGTCCGGTCCGAGAGCCCATGAATTTTTATCGAGGCCAAAAGAATTTTAAACATTTTTGGAAACATTAGTTCATATCCTCGATGAAAACTTATTTTTTAAGTGTCAAAGCCGTGCATTTTACATCTACCAGTTTTTTCACTATTTGATTACAGTAACTATTTGATTGTCCGTAAATGTATATATGTCAAACAATGTCAGCAATAAGTAATTGATCAAAAGGAATGAAGGTCAAATTTGATATTCGAGGTCAAAGATCAAATTTATGTAAAAATGAGTCAGGGTCAAATGTTATATTAAGGGTCAAGGGTCATTTTCAAGTAAAAGAATGAAGAAAATAGCTCATTAACTTTTCTCCTTGTTAATAGTATCTTGTCGATATTATTGTTTGTTTTTTCTGGGTTTAACGCTGTTTTTCAACAGTATTTCAGTCATGTAACGGCGGGCAGTTAACCTAACCAGTATTCCTGGATTCTGTACCAGTACAAACCTGTTCTCCGCAAGTAACTGCCAACTTCCCCACATGAATCAGAGGTGGAGGACTAATGATTTCAGACACAATGTCCTTTATCAAATAGTCACGGAGAACATACGCCCCGCCCGAGGATCGAATTCGCGACCCCGAGATCCGTAGACTAACGCTCTTACCTACTGAGCTATTAATCACTGAGATCAATTCAATTTAATCTATAAATGTTAGGTGATGTCTAGTATGCAAAACAGTCGACCATAATACCAAAGGTCAAAGGTAAAAAATGTGTGTGAAATGTTGCAATAATATCACCTCTTGTAATAATGTTAATTGTTTTAAAGTATTTTCTTGTCATTTTAGTAACTGATCGTTGTTCATTTTACTGTATATATATCAGACGATGTCATTGAAGAGATTATCAAATACAAGTCAAGGTCAAACCTGATATTGAAGGTCAGGTGTCTTTTTCGAGTTAAAAAAATCAAAATGTAGCATACTTATTCATTTCTTTGTCCAAAGATATCTTGTCGTTATTATGCGCTGCTCGCAATTCATTTTAATGTGTACATGTGAAGCAATGTCAGCAATGTAGGTCTTATCAAGTCAGTCAAAGGCAAACCTATTATCAAAGGTCAAAGGTCAAATTTGTGTGAAAATTCGCAAAAACAGCATCTTTGCAATGATTCTTTTCTTTATTGTTTTAGGGTATTTTTGTCAAAGCTAGTAACTGATCATTATTCATTTTAAAGTACTTACAACTGCTGATATCACTGATGAAATAATAATGAAAAATGAATCAAGGTCAAACCAGATATTAAATGTCAAACGTCATTTTCTTGTAGGGATTCAAAATACAGCATATTTACTTTTTTCTTCGTTAAACCTTATCTTGTCATTTTTATTATAGAAAATACTTATTTCTTATGTTAATTTGTAAAGCAATGTCAGCAATGAAGATCTAATTTCAGAAACAGTGATTGGTAAAGCTTATATCTAATGTAAAAGGTCAAATTTGTGTGAAAGATCGCAAAAACAGCATTATTTTAATAATTTGTATCGTTTAAAAGTATTTTTGTCAGTATTAGTAACTTACAGTTATTTCTTGAAGTTTCATATATATCAGTCAATGTCAATGATGAAGATATCATCTGATATGAGTCTAGGTCAGCCCTGATATTAAAGGTCAAAGTTCATTTTCGGGTAAAAATTCAAAATATAGCACCGTTATTCTATTTCTATGTTCAGAAATATCTTGTCGCTATAAGTCATTGATGTTAATTCATTTTTATGTCAGAAAAGAAGATTGTTTACCAAAACAGTCAAGGGAAAACGTGATAACAAAAGATCAAAATGTCATTTTCTAGATAAATGCATGCGATTTCTTGCTGCCCAGATTTGGGAATAATGATTGTAGGTCAGTTCCATGGCATTAGCATATGCTTAGCTTTATGTTGTTACATAAACATGTGTTCACCCGGCAAAATAAAAAAATGCCCATGTTCAATTCAAACGCTTGTTGTGTCATCATTTTTCCATATAGAGTTACGCAGTGGGGTTTTGGTAGTACACAACAACATTAAAATCTAAAACAAAATTTCATTTTTTTTCCTTATCTGTTCAAAAATATTTTATCATCTTAAAACACATATCTGCAGAGATTCCAACATATATATGTCATGACACTGTCAGCAATAAACAGTTCAAAGATCTAACCTGAAATTAAAGTAAAAGGTAAGCTTCGTGCAAATTTATTCATGAATATTGACTTTTCTTGTAATTTATAATTGTGTATTGTTCGAAAAAAAATCTGTCATGGTAGAACCTACTATTTAAAGGCCAAATATCATCTTAATGTTAAAATCTGAAAATGTGGCTTTTAGATAAATCAGTGTTAAATACATTATAGAAAAATAAAGATCTCTGACAAAGGTTGAAAATATGTTTTGTTTTTTTGTTTGTATAAATGTCACACCGACACTACTATAAGTCATATGGCAACTTTCCAGCTATTCGTGGTGGAGGAAAATCCCTCCGGGCATATTTTCATTACGGGCGGGTCCCTGGGTAAAGAAAAATGAACTTCCGTAAGCCAAATGGCTTCCTCACATGAATAATTCTACATTCCTAGTGAAGCTTAAGCCCACATCGCTGAGGTGCAAGTGATTCCAGTCAGTGATTACAACCACTCAGGCACTGAATCCTGTTTTTGAACAGTAATTTGTAAATTTAACAAAATAAGTTTTTATTTTTAGATTTTTACGTCATGATGATGATTGACCTTTATATGATAGGTTTGGCCTTGACACATCTTTTTAGCTCACCTGAACCAAAGGCTCATGTTGAGCTTTTGTGACCGCTTGATGTCCGTCGTCCGTCGTGCGTCGTGCGTCCGTCAACAATTTCTAAAAAAAATCTTCTTCAAAACCACTGGGCAGATTTACAACAAACTTCACAGGAATGATTCTTAGGTGGCCTGCTTTCAAACTTTTTCAAAGAATTGAATTCCACATAGAACCCTAGTTGCCATGGCAACCGAAAGGAAAAATTAAAAAAAATCATCTTGTCAAAAATCGAAAGGCGTAGAGCCTCGATATTTGGCATGTGACATCATTGGAAGGTCTTCTATAGTGGACGCAACTTGACCCCGATGGTTGACCTTTGCATTATAATACATAATGAGGCACAACCTATTATTGAAAAGGAGTGTACATAAAACACGAGCTGCACGAAAAAAATGAATTATAAATTTATGTAAATATAAATTAGAGTATTTGAAAGTTTTAACTGGTCAAATGTAAGTATAGTGGACTTGATCCCGATGGTTGACCTTTGTATTATAATACATAACGAGGCACAACCTATTATTGAAAAGGTCTGTACGCAAAACGCTGTATACAAACTCATTCCATATCAATATACATGGCCACCCTAAGCACCCCTTATTTCTACAATGAAATAATCGATATGAATAACCAGCCTAAGGTCAACCATCGCGGTCAAGTTGCGACTACTATATGAAAATTGTTCATATTATGTCTCTGGGTTGAAAAGAGGCCCCGCCCCGGGGTCCTAACTTTTATATAGTTTTATATAGGAGAACACTTTAAATATCTTCTTGTCTGAAACAAAAAGACCTAGGCCTTTGATATTTGGTACGTAGCATTGCCTTGTGGGCATTTACCAAGGCGGTTCAAATTATTACCCTGGGGTGAAAAGAGGCCCCGCCCCGGGGGTCCCAAGTTTTACATAGACATATATAGGAAAAAACTTTAAAAATCATCGTCAAACTTTACATTCATTACTTCTTTCCTGAAACTGCAAGGCCTAGGCTTTTGATATTTGATAGGTTGCATTGCCTAGTGGTCCTCTACAAAGATTACTCAAATTATGCCCCTGGGGTGAAAAGAGGCCCTGTCCTGGGGTTTCCAAGTTTTACATAGACTTATATAGGGAAAAAAATAAAAATCTTCTTGTCTGAAAGTTCAAGGCCTAGGCCTTTGATATTTGATATGTAGCATTGCCTAGTGGTTCTCTAACAAGATTGTTCAAATTATCAAATTATGCCCCTGTGATGAAAAGAGGCCCCGCACCGGGGGTCACTTGTATATGAGTTATATAGGAAAAAGTATTTCAGAAATTATCTAATCAAATTTCCTAGACTGTTTGATTATAATTACCTGATGACCCCAAGTGATTAGGGGTCACTTGACTGTGATCTTGACCTGTTGACCTACTTTCTTGTTTCTTTAAGATACAGCCCTGAAAAATGAATGACATATACAGTTTTGCACACTAGTCTTAACACTGACATTCAGTGACCATGAATGTGACCTAATGACCTACTTTCTTAATAGTTTAGCATCAACTTGACATTTGAAACATGTAGCTCATATTACACAGGTGAGCGATCCAGGGTCATCATGACCCTCTTCTTTAAAAATACAAATTAATAAATTTCAAGAAGTGCCGTTTTTCGTGAATCACTTTAAAGAAGGTTGATAAAATTTGATTTATAAACAGTTCATTGCCAACATTGTTATGACATAAGTATTTTGTAATAGAGTCTGATGAGTGACTAATAGAGACGAAATATTTTAGAATTATAAACACAAATGAAAAATATAAGATCTCTCTAATAATGAACGAAACGTTCAGTATAATTGTCAAATTTTAACTAAGATCTTGAAAGATATTAAGGATATGTAAAAGATGTACATACAGTAAAAACAAATTTACCTGCTGTATAAAAGTAAACCTTGGGGAGGATATATCAATTCATAAAAAATAATTGGACTAATGTTTCAACATGTACATTGTTGTTTATATGTATTCATCAATGGATCATTAAATAGCCAATAAAAAAAAATATCTGGATTATGAAACCGGCGGGTTAAAATATCTAAGCGCTCGGCTACACAATTTGAATATACGACTTGCCATGTACAAATCTTATCAACAGTTAACATAACTAGTTGATAATTGCCTGTTTTTTTCATGCCCAGACGCAAATGTGTACTGAAGAATTCGATGAAATATCGTCACGAATAGTGTAATAAACAATCTGGCTATTTTATCACCAACTGTCAAATTGTCAGTCCGTTTTCGAGCTCGAGCGAGTTTTTATTTGTGGGTAATTACATCGGGTTGTATGCATCATACATTTTTTTGTAATGCACGCATGATTTTATAATATGCCCTTTAATTTATATTTATTAAAATGAAATCGGTCCGCAAAAAATTTCAATTATTCATGTATCTGTATAGTTGACACAAAGTAAAACGTACGCTGCTAGAACATGTTTTACCATTTCCTGTACTAAAAACTAAACCAGATTCTGCCTTAAGGAGGTAGGTTACCTTCATATTTGTATGTGCGCATGTCCAACCGGAAGCTAACATGACGATTTACGACGATGTTTACAACAAACTAAATGTGTTTGTATATTCATTCTTCTGAAAACAAATCATAAACCTGTCTTCGATCTGATGCTTTATGGTTTAATAATGCAGAAATAATGAATAAATTGCCGCAGGAACGCTTCAAAACAATGTTGCCTTAAAATGACGTCATTGACATCATGACGTTACGTGTCAGTTACCGCGCAAAATTAATAGCTTTTATCTTGAAAGTACGTAATTCTGTGCATTTTCTTTATTTTAACTATTTTCAAATAACCATTATTTGCTGAAATATTTTTTATGAGTCTTTTGCTCTGAATGATAATCAATATTTTGCTTCTTTTATGTAGTTATATTGAAATGTTATGCGGAATGTTAGAAAATGGATGACGATAAGCAATGTTATTTGGAATATAGTTGGGTGAAAGGTTACTTGTTACGGCCATTTTCAAATAAAAAATCTAGCAGTTTGATTTGTAATACCTATTTTTCAGGTTCCATTGAAAATTTGTTACTTATGTACTAAAACTAAGATCTAAAATTGTTCAAATTTCAGTAGAAAATTCTGGTTTCTTGAATTGAATTGATGTTACCATGGAAACGAAGCCCGTGACCTATGTATCTAAATGTAAAATTTAAAAGCGTTGACACCGGTCTATTTAAGAAACACAGCTTCGGCTTTTTATTTTCATTTCAACAATATCCATGAGAATAATAGCAGCATGCTGAACGAATTTTCCATGAACAATTCCAGACGAGGGGTACTGCTGTAAGTATTCTAAACTGTGAAATTTGTTTGAATAAATGCAAAGAACACGAACATATAACTTACGTTAGAAATAATATGTTTTAAAGCTACATCAACTAGAAAGATAATCTTATTCAATACTTTTTATAAGAAATTACGACAAAAAGCAAGATATAAGCTATTCTAAACATCTCTGTTGCCATGGTTACTTTAAACTTTAAGCAAAATAGGGTACCATGTAAAGTGCTTTGTATTTTGCTAATAATATTACCCGAATATTCCATGTTGGTCATTAACAGTATGGCACTGAAGCCGTCGAAAACCCCTATTTTTATACATAGTTGTTTAAAAATGAGAGAAAACTGAGAAGTGATACACAAGTAAACAACTAGAATAGAAAAAGGTATTGTGATTTGGAATACCCTATATATAATGACTTTTGTTTAATATTCTAATATTCTATCAATAAGACTCCAGAAGTCTATTAAAAAATATATATATCTTATATAAAGTGTTTATTTTATAAGTAGGGGGTATACGTTTTTAAAGATATAATTCTTGTGTATTATTTCATTTCATACCGGTTTATTATTAACAACTCCTTTATAACAAATGTTGAAAAATTTATACACCTATCTTGTGATAGATACATCACGACCATGTATTATTTATTTGTGTACATCACTGGACAATAAAGTAAGCATATCTTGAAGAGAGCAGCTCGGTAAATATTAGCATCTCGAGTTAATATACTCGGTGCTCCAGAAAAAAATGACATTAAGGTAATTACCCCTAGTTTTGAAAGTATGGTGGTAAATACTGCACAATATTGCACAATATAACAGATTATGGCTTTGCTGGAATTTGCTTTTCACTGAGGAAATAGCTCAATAGTTGGGTATTTTTCAATTTGATGCCATTTATAAGCATTACATACCAAAATCTTTTATAAAGTAAAAAGAACGTTTTTCAACACTTTTCAATTGCACTGAACATGTTCTGATTGTTTCCGTTATTGTTACTGGTTTACCACATTTTACGAATATAATTGTATTTAAATAGCTTGGGCAGCCATCCAAAAACTTTCGAAAATAAAAATCTGGTGTTCAGAAGCTGAAAATGTGCTTGCATTTTTGTGTTTTGCGTTTAGTATGAAGCTCTGTTGTAAATTGTATGCAAAGATAATTAATTGTGTACGTAATCTAGTTTGATTTTTTGAACTTTTTCTGAAATGTTTCTGGAAGATTCAGAAATGATTTCGAATGATTGTTTCAGAAAAATGTTTTTCTTAAACTTTTGCTGAAATAGTCCTTAAAGATGACAGTTTCTTCTAAACTTTTACTGAAATATATATCAGAAATAAGTTAAAAATGTTTCAGGTTATGAGTTTTTCTGAATTTGCAATTTCAAAAACATGTTTATAACAAAAGAATATGCATTAAGATTTTTCACAAATGTATTACATTTTTGTTTCTTTGTAAAAACACCCTTGAATGGAACTCTTGACTCTTTGAACCGTACATCTGCACTCTCCCTAATGAGCTAAGCGGTGGGTTCTTTATATTTTTTAACGAGTGAGTAAAGAAATCAAATACAGATTTGCATGGTTCATGTAAATGATATGCTTTAATACGGTCATGATCATTATTATATGGTATTACATATGTTACTAACTATAGTAACTAATTTGCTCTGAATGTAAACGTATATGAGCAGCATGAGGCAGCTACATGTGTACATGTGAGTTGGGTGTTTTTTGCAGCCGGAAGTGAGCCTGATATCGCCGAAGAGTGCCTGATATCGATATCAGGCACAATTCCGGCTGCGCAAAACATCCAAATTTTATACTTCCACTGGATAGATGACAAGTGTCTACAAATTAAGATTTATATAACAAAAGAAAGTACGAAAAATTAACATTATCTCACTAGCTTCCCCTTTTAGCGTGGTTAAATAAAGCTGACAGAAGAAACTACGGCCCAAGAATGCATAAATATTTGATAAATGTTTGGAAGGGAAATGACGTCAACGTCATCAAACAACGTTGGCGTTCCTGCGCATAACATGATCATTCAATGACGCTGTCCGACATACAAAAATTAATCTTGTTTTCAATTTAACAGTTGACCATATGAATTGAAAAGGCTATAAAACAGGGCTGGTGTGCCTTAAGGGCCCTCGGGACTCCTCCCCTAGTATGCCAATATCGCCTTAAGGCACATTTTCCCTGTATAATAACCTCTAAGTACAGCCTTTCAAGACCCAGATCTTTTTAGACCTTTTCAAGCACAACATGCCCTGTCTTTTTTTACATACATACACCCCAGCAATGTCATAAATAACCAACAAAAGTCTGTCTTCAAAAGTGTTATAGGTTTTTTTTTAAAATGCACTTATGTTTATTAAAATAATGTGGCATCATTATAAACAGAGGTATTATGACATTTTAATAGCAATCTAAAACATGGTCAACTACATCTAAGCTCTGGAAATTTTTGAGATGTGTTTCCCATCTAAGATATTAGTATTGGTTCTTCCTAGGAAAGACGGCTTCCATGTTTATTAAACTAGTACATACACACCAGGCACATTATTAATAACCTTTAGCCTGATGCCGGCAGGTGATTCTGCCTTTGCAGGCTGATCATGGTCTTCACTGTTCACTCTTCAGTCAGTAAATTGTCAGTGAACACCTTTTCGAATAGTAAATGGTATAGCCCAAATAGACCAGTCCATTTTAAAAATTTAGCAGGCTAAAGATTAAGAACCAGGTTGTCTATTTGCAAAGAGTTATGCTTAGTTAGCCAGACTGGCCTGTATCTAATAGACTTTTATCTCTCTGCTCATGGGGTTTAATCTCTCGCTGTTTTCCTCTGGTCAGATTGCTCTGTGTTGCCACTAGTTAAATGACACACTGTGTGGCTGCCCTTGTATGTAAAGTGCCTTTGAACATGTTTATCATAAAAAAGGTGCTATTTAAATTTGGTACAATATAATGATAATATAATATCTAATATTAATCATATTGACCTAGCCTGGTCTAAATCGTATTATATCTGCTGGCTCTCTGACTGGACATGCAAGTCTGTATTATTGTTAAATTTAGATACTATTCCATTATGGTACTGAACTAGAAAAATAGCAAACACAGTTATTTATTTCTCAACAAATAATAACTTGATGTAAGTGTATTGGTTAGTTGTGGAGGTTTTAAATTAAAAGTATTAAATATGCTGTTCAGACATGTTTCAGCATATGTTCTGAAAAGTTTCAGAAGTTTTCAGAAATATTCAGAGGTTTTCAGAATTATTCAGAAAAAAAATCATAAGGTCAGTTAAGAACACTAAATGCTCTTATGGAGCTAAAGCTCCTGTGCAAGGATCATTTTAGAATATCCAATTCTGTTTGGCCCTCCTGTAAATGAATAAACCCTTGTTACTTAAAGCATTAAAACACTTCTCCAAAATGTCCGTCAACAAGTGAATTATCAATAAGATTACAAAGAATGTAAATTGCGTCTACAGAATTAGTAATATTTTTGTCATAGACCCCCATTCAGTTTTATCTTATAAGTTCTCTCGAAACCAAGCAATGTATGACATTTGTAAGTCCAACCAAAAACCATTATGAATGGATATCAAAATTGTTTAAATCAAATTCAAAACTGAAAGGCACAATTGTCGAATCACAAGCAAAATCATCATTGACTATTAAAGCTTCCCTGAAAAAAAGTATTGATATGTGTATAAACATAAGAACCACTTGAAAAATAATGTATTTCCATTCTTTACCAATGTTGTCATATTCTTCACTAGTATTATGTTAGGAGTAAGTTATAGTGCGTATTTATACTATCCAAACCAACGACATTATTTTTTTTATATAAAACCAAAGGGCGGCTGATTGCAACTTTAAAGTTATTTTGGGTATTTTTATCATTTTAACTCTAGGTGCTTCAGAACTTAAAACATGTTTCTTTGTTCCATTTATGAGTATTAAAAATTATTTACAGGAAAAAGTATGTTTTATATTAAAATTCATGTTATTTCCGTGATAATATATTTATTTTAATAATTCATCTAATGTGTTTTTACCTTGTTTTTTAGTTCTTGATTATTATTCCCACCATCAATAGAATCCCCAAAATGTTCCATTTCCTAAATTAAATTACGAGGATCACAAGGGCAAGTATCATATCCCTGACCTCTTATTACTTTTTTTAAAAATCCAAAGATCTTTCATTAACAGTCAGTCCTGATTTTTATGTTAATACTTTAAACATTTGCCCAGAAAATACGGAATGTTCTATATTACTGTAATGTCTTTTATCAAGCAGATCAATAAAATCATTATCAAACTTTACATTCAATACTTCTTCTCCAGTGACTTTGTTCTTAGCAATTAGTCTATTTTGCCCATAAAGGTTATTAAGATCAGTCAATAAATTACTGTATCTACAATATGTAGAAAGTTTGTATGGGTTGTGGGATTTCATTCCCTTTTCCCGTATATTCTCCTTTTTTAAGAATATCTTTGATTGCCTTGTTTTCTTAGGGCTTTTTTTTAGTTTGGCTCTTCCATAGTTTAGTTCTTATATTATAATTTCTTTTTCATCTTCTGACATACTGTATCTTGCCTGTTAAAGAGTTAACATCATCTGTTACAAGTTTTATATTCTCTACTTCTTCCCTAGTATTTTTGTTTTCATCAGGATCTTCAGATTCGCTAGGAAAAAGTTAAACACTTATTGTAGTGTGTTGTATTTGTTTCTATTTAACGCATCTAAACCAAAATATTTGTTAAAATCCACACGTGTTTTTGTCTTACACCTACTGCTTAAGCTGCTGAGTATTCTTCATCATCGTCATCGTCATATTCATCAATGTCCAAATCATGTTTTTCTTCAGCAGACCCTGGTAGACGTTTTCTATTCTTTAATCTGCATTTCATAAATATCTAATATATTGTGGTGAGCTGAGCTGCTTCTCATCAAGGTGGTATTTCAGACAACGGTGGTCTTGTAACTGGTTCTTGAAATAAATGTGGTAAACCTTCATGAATTTGTTTGTCTTTCATCTCATCACCACTAACACTTACTGTTCTTTAAAGGTGGTTAATCACGTTTGAGCAACATTTTCTGACATTTATCCGTTTTCATATATTCTGTTAGAGATTTATTTAAGGAACGAAATGACTCATTATAAAGAGTTAGAGTCTTATTAGAAATGTATAATTTATTACTTTTTATGAAATTTTGTAATTATGTCCCTTTAATACGAAAGTGTTTAAAAAGTGCATTATTTCTTTTGATTTCAATATAATTTCTAGTTTTACATTTGCATTTGATAAACATTGGGATATTTCAACTACCTAAAGCAAAAGGCAAGTTTTAAAACAAGGTATAGCTTCGAAATGGAAGCAACAAAGATAGACAAAGGGAGGTGATAATAATTTTATAAACTTGTATTTCTAATGAATTTTGGCAAAATATGTACTTGCCAATGCAAGTCCTTGACTTGGTTGGGCAACCAGGATAGGAAAATCAAAGTTTGAATATACGTCGAGTGAAAATCTGACGTGTATTAAGAACATGGTGAACACAAATAAGTGTAAATGATCAGTTGCTTTAGTTTCGAACAGATCCATTAGTTGATCAAAATCTGATTAACCACCTTTAATTCCAGGTTAAGGTTTTAATTGACTTGACAATGTATCTTTTTGACTTTCCTTTCCTTCCGTAATTGGTTTGTAAATGTCATTATACATTTCTCGGCTAGCACCTTTTCTTTTCAGTTACAAAATATGTATGAGTTAGTAATCAAAACAGGAATAAATTAACTTGATACCGACAAAAGAAAAAAGAATCAAGATTTGTTAGACAAATTTTCAAGTAATTTTGCGGAATACAAATGTAATCTTGAAAATGTAGCTTCGGCAGCTTCAAAAAGAAGTGATGACCATGGCACAGCCTTAACTTCCCACTTAAAAAAATTAATTGAAGAAATTAAGACTTCAATACTTTTGTTAACACACGCCACAATAAAATCTACGGTAGCTTACTTAAGCTTACAGAAAAAAAAGATATTAATAAATGTAATACTAAAATTCAGGAAATTATTATTATAATTATTATTATTATTATTATTATTATTATACCACGTTTATATAGCACCATTTTCATGCACATGTACACGTTCAAAAGTACAAAACAGAATAAATTGCAAACAATACAAACAAATACGCATTCCACATTAACAAAATCATGAATGTAAAACATATAGATAAAACAAGACAAACATACATACATACATATTTAAAAGTTTTTAAGTGACCCTAGGATAAAATACTGTTCTACGCTGTTTTATGAAAAGAAAAACAATAGAAAAATATCAACTTTGCAATCGAAAAGACGTTAAAGAATGGTGAAACAATTAGAGAAGATAGATATACATTTTTTAAACAAGAAACTAACTTAGCTAAAACAAAAATTACCGTCGACGGTTTGACTGCTTCTGATGTTGCCACAACTTATTGTCTTCATGATATAGGTGATGTTATTCTTAAACTTAATCAAAAAATAAACAAAGCTTTACAAGACGTTCTGGAAGAATCAAAGTATGAAGTGTTTCATTTCGAATACTACAACAACAGGCAACAACATGTAGCAGCTTACCTGCCTCATTACAATCTTGAAGATAAACAACTATCACAAAAAGTAAACAAAAAAGATCTTTTTTTTTTTTTTCAGAATATTTGAAATCAAAGCAAATAAACTTTTAGATTTTGATAACTTCATTTCAAAATGATAATGATGACACTCTGTTTGAAGTCTTAGAAGACGGGAATATATAATTGAAATCAATCTGATCTTTTATAACAACAGTTTTCTTGACGTCTTTATTGTTAATTGTAAATGGAAAAGCCATGGTAAATATTAATATGATTATATTTCAAGCAATATCACAAACAGCAATTTCAAGAAGAGAAAAAATTAACTAAATCAGAATGTAACATTTTCTTCTAGACAAACGAATATTGTTTTGCCAGATAAAGGTGATGCTGATCTACTTTAGAACCAGGGAGTTATATAAGATTATATGTGGTTAATGATATTAATTGGTATATTTTAATAATATCAATGAAAACATAAATAAAATAGATAGACAAAGAACAAGAAAACCTCTTTTTCATTTAACATCTACAACTGTTACACCAGATACTGCTGGTGGATAATCATTTCCCGTTTTTTAACCTGTATCTCTTGAGCTTACAGCTCCCGAGGACTTGCGTCCGAAACTACGTTTTCTGCTCCAATTGATTTTGATTGAGTGATTTTGAAACGAGCTTACATTTTCTTGTCACATTTACGTTTATTTACACCGCTATCATTACAAAGATCATGCACACTGTGTCTAGTTCATTAACATGAGGCCCGTTATCTAAAGGGTTACCGTAACACATGTATCCCGGACGTGTTAACCCTTTCATAGGTAAAATTGGTAACATAGCTTTATGAATGTCTATTGCCCCTTAGTACGTTTTTAACCTGCCGCATGATGCACATATTGCTTTTAACATCAATACATGTATATTTCTTGTTGTAACGTACTGAGCTTATACTATCAATACTTTTTCTCCTTTACACAATACAGTTTATTATGAGTACTCATTGTTTATTAAATGTATTTGAAATATTCATTTAATAAGAAATTTGTCATTTTTCTTATAATATGATGCACTGTGTGGTTTACTATTTTCTAATATTTTTTTTCTGGTTCATTTAGACCAAGGACAAAGGTGCGTCATTAGCCTCGTAATCATAACTACTACTATACTTTCTTGTATGTATACTTATTCGGAGTACAGAAGCAATTGAAAATACTTAAAACTAGCTGTTACTGGTCTTTCAAGTTTTGTACGGTTACTAATAATTTCTGTAAAAATGTTCTTCAAGTTACCGTGGTTACAACAATAATTTTGCATTACAAAGGGTGGTTATCATCCCCAATTAATCACTTCTGCTGAAATTACTATTTATCTTATATTAAACATTTCTGATGAATAAAAATGTTTATAGGTGCGTCATGTATAAACAGCGGTAATTCACCTTTAGAAATAACTTTCTTGCCATGGAAACGAAAGATAGTAAAAAAAAAAATCATATAAATGTAGCCATTAAATTAAGTTGAAACCTTTTAAGTATAGTTCAAAATTACGAAACATTGTATACCCAAAAATGGATATACATAGGAGTGAATGTAAAATATAAAGGCTGTTCTTGGAACTATGACCAAGGCAAAATACGCTCCATAGTTACGAATTCCAACCCGTCCAATATGTATGCTCACGTGATGACAACCTATGAGACTTTAATATGTTTCAGTACATTCAATGGTTTAATGATCATTTATGTTTTCAATTCACCTTAAGTAACTTAATGAAAAAATACAATGCTGAATTATTGGCATTTCGAAATACAGGATATCCCAAGCAACTTCATCCAACTGATTCTGTGTTGAAAATGCTTCAATTAGATACAACTTGTAATATTTGTTTTTTCAAACTATCAACACAATGCCAAAACGTTTTTAAGAATATATTTGACAATATTGACTTTAGACTAGAAGAAGTTTATTCGGGAAAAAAAGCCCCTGATCATGCAAATTTATGTGCAAGTAAATACTCAGTAAAATAAATTGAAATTTCAAAACATGTCTTTTAATTTTTCTAAAATTTATCTAAATACGGGAAGAATCTGGTTAATATTAGTAAATACAGATGTTTGTAAATTTGAACAACATATGCCTAGTATAACCTAGTATAGCAAACAATAAAATGAAAAACACTTGTGCTGATTTATATAGGAAATAATATATATACATTGTAATGAAACAATTTGCTTATAATTATATCGAATCTTCATTAAAAGTTTTTTTAACTATTAAAATGAAATGTTTAAATTTTTGGGGTCAGCTAAAAACATTGAATTTCATATCTATCTGAAATTATCACACTTTTGGTATTTTATAATGATACCCCAACCGTGTCTAGAAAATATTACTGTCGCTAGTTTATTTACATTAGCTCCTAGCTTTTGAATATATTGTCGAATTCTAACACACTGGTGGCATCTAAACTTACAAGGAAAGTTTCCATGCCTTCACAGTAGACATGTGTTAGGATGAATTGGAATAATAGAAACAATTTATGTGGAAAGTTCACCAATGGATGATTAGAACTGGGGTTTACGAAGAGGTATCGTATAAAGACTGTTATATCTTTAGAACTGGTAGTGCGCTCCGAAACAATCATTTTTTGTGATATTAATTTAGTAAATGAACAACAAAAAAATAAAGGAATATGATAATAACAGTTGGAAAATTGCTTCAGATGAGTGTGATCAAATTGCATGTGGTAAAGTTTCATCAGTTTAAATTCTTCTTGATAAAGGGGTGTTCCAAGTTTTTACAAATGTAGTGTTAATTGGTTCTCAAAGCAATGGTAGATACATACTAACACAATTTACCATTACATCTTTACTTTTAGCTTAATGTCATTGTGTTAGGAAACGAACGCATGTTGTGTATCTGCAGAGGTCTAAGGGAGGGTTATTCTCACTACTCGTGCGTTAAAATCATTAGACATATACTACATGCATCTTTTTTATAAAATTAATACTGATTTCATGATTTCTTTAAATCATACTGATGATTATGTCGTTAGGTATAATTTCAGGATTATTAAAACAGCCATACGATGGACACACATATGAAGATCAACGCCAAATATATGATTTCAATATTTTTAAACGATGATTAAATAACGTACCATTGACGATACTTTAGTATATCGTTTGCTAATAATATGCTTTTGGATTTTTAAAGCAACCCGTCTATAATGTTTCTCCGTTACAGCTTCTTTTTGTTGTCGGACTACTTTGTAAATGCGTGGCTTTGTTGCTGTGTTTGTGATGCTCTGTGCTTCCGAGAACTCTACCCTTACCTATTATATTTTTTGAGAAGGATATACTCCTAGGACGTGGCTTCTCCTATTGGAAATTCATCCTTGTTTCTCACTTTGAATAATGTGTTATGTTGGATAAATAAAAATTACAACTGTTTTGTTGTATCTAGTATATACTCTGTACATTTAAAATATTCTTCCATAGTCTTAATAGTTACTCTTTATGTATTCAATAACGGGATACATGTGTACGAGCTCAAAATGACAATATTGCTTTTTCAATAAATAGACTATTATCAAACATAAGCTATGCGTTTTTGTTATAATAAATGCTTTATGTGCTTTAAGTGTAATTCAGCTGTCAAGAGAGTTAAGTACTGATATCGAAACGAACTTTATATCGGAACAGTATTACAATAGCAAACATTTTGTATCACATAATTCATTATATTTTATTAATTTATTTCCACCATACTAACAATCGTTTAAGTTAATTTTACTAGGACAACATGCTCAGCGTACTCATCATTTATCAATTAAAATTATGTACAAAATGGTTTAAGAATAAAATCAATGGATTATAGATAAATATTTGTTTCCTTGATTACTTTTTGGATTACCTTTTTCATGAATTTGATGATTATTCAACGTATGTGTTTATATTTGACCTATAGCACATTTATGATTTTGTTACGAAGCTTCGGATTTTTGTGTCATAAATGTCATTGACTGAAAGAGCCTCGGAATACAAAAGCAAACAAGTACTAAATTTTATGTATAAATTTCGCCAATATTTCTACATATACAAACTTCTGTGTTTGTGTTTTGTATGAAGTGTTTTAACGCGTTTCAAGACTTGTAATTAATCATTGTCAGTGGTCCTAAGTCATAGTTTAAGTAATGAATTGGTCGCATATTGTCTTTTTTATTATGATAATTCTTGCTCTTTCACATTGTATTTTTGATGGATTTTACCTAAAATTTACTCGGCGAAATCCGGTCGAAAATGCCACAAATGAATCACCTTTTATTGTAAATGGAATATTTTGGTCCGATCTTGCCGAGTCGTATGTTCCGCAAGGTAAACACTTACATTATATACTATTTCAGTAATACTCCTAGTTAGGGCATGTATTTTCTCTTTTGATTAACAATATATTGTAAAAATACCTATCTTTATATGAAACGACGTTATATCTTTTTTTGAAGGACAGGCAGAAAAAATTCAAGTATTGTTTTTATTTACAATGACATGATACAAAATACAAAACAAACATTAAAGGACATACGGTTCTAATATTGCCATACAAAGAGCTTGAACGGGCCGTTTATTTCATCCTTAATTGTTGTCAGAGCAGTTGAAACAAATCCGTCCATTGACTGGTAACGAAGTTTTGTGGTCTGTTTCTCTACGTATCGATGCTACAACACAACAGAACTCTGCACAGCTTCTGTCTTCTTGTCGCGTTTTGATGTATGCTTCGGCCACATATACTGGTTTATTCATCTTACAGCTTCTGAGTTTATTATTATGCCTATTTATTACACCAGATTTTACGTTTATGATTTTAACCAATTTTGTCTGGCATTTATAAATAAACATTGCCTACAGTTTGTCTGCTATACTTCGTCTATCACATTGATTACACATTTCCAATATCTAAAGGCTTCTTACTCATAATTTCTGATAGCTAGGCGAAAGAACCCGTGTTTGTCAAAAGTCTTACAACATTTATCTATTAGAAAATGTGAGAAGTAAACTTGTTTTTACCTAGACAATTTAATCTAACTCAAAGAAAGGTTAATTGTAAAATTTCACTGTCGACGGTATCAACAAATATCTCAATTTACAACAGCATATAACAAAACCAAGGTCGAGTCGGCATGCAATGTGCTGTACAGCAGTTATCGAAAAATATTCACATCTTCCCAAGATTGCCGATCTATAGTCAAAGATACGATACACCACGGTGCATAAATCTTGAGAAAACTACATACGGATTTCACCAGCTAGCATGTATTTCCCTACAAGTTGTCCGAGCGTGCGTGTTGTGAACTGTGCTACACATTAGGCGATAATGTTGAAGTCCGACGCATCCGTGTTCTACTAATATATTTTATTGTTTGACAAAATGGAAGTTTTTTTGTTGTACAGATAGGGTAGGTAAATCTATCACTTGTGTTTTATTTATATTAATTTTTTTATTCTGCATTATTCTGGTAATATATTTCAATACGCCTGTAAATATGCATCATTCTTAATCTCGCTACCGATTAGTGTAGGGATAATACACGTATTTTTTGTGTATTAATGTCTACAGAAGCTCGCGGGAATGCATGTGACCGGGACTGAAGGTCGAGGTCAAAAACATACACCAAGGGCTTCTGCAGACGCTTATACACAAAACAAACGTGTATTGTCGATATTCTTGCATAAAAAGAATAAACGACGACAAAAATTGTTTTCATATGTGAAAACTTTACGATTCCGGTATATTTTTTAATTACTATTCTGTTCTTCTTGTTTTTTCGATTTCAGCAAACAAAGCCTGCTCATTTATTATCCCCGTCATTGTGGAGAGTGGGGTCGGAGAGCGATTCACCACTTCCCGTTACAGAATCATGTATATATGGCAACTACACATATAATTTTTCTTGACTAATAATAAAGATACAATTATACAACTTCGTTTAAAAATGGGGATTTCGTGTTTTTTTTTTTTTTTGTTTTTTTTTTCATTTACAATGTGTTTGTGCTATACTATTCTTCTATTGTGATATAATGTTCTTCTTGGAAACGGTAAACATGTTTTAAATATCCATATCCAGGGCCAAGAAATCAACAACACTACCAAAAACACGTACTGAAGGTTTTTTAAGCGAGTTTGTATATATGTCGTTATTAAAATCATGACATTAACAATAATTATTCATATTACTTAAGATTTTGGTAAGCAGGAGCATAGTTTAAAGAATAATAACTTTACATTCGAGCAGTTTTGAGTATGAACACATTTCGAGTACGGATGGGTACAAACTTTTTATATAAATTCTTCGAGAAATTAGATAAAAATTTATTGACTGATACCCGGCAAAATCATTAATATAAGATTCCTAAAAACAAACAATCGCACAAGTTACACGCGGTTCCTAAACATTCACGGTTATCTACAAAAGCGTAAGCGACGCCGACTTCTGAAAGGGGAGTAAACAAGCGGAGAAGCGAGTACGGACATTGTTGGGGGCAGTGCATTTGTCGTTGATAACTGATACAACAAAACATTCTACGGATTATATTGTATCTTTTATGCTACAAGAAGAGGTTATTATGAAAGAAACATCACGCAGATACCAGATTTCAATCAGATTTCAATTTGCGCAGAAATACATACACGTCCCTTGGAAATCATTTCAAAAATAAAAATCATTAACAGCACATGAATTGCTTTGTTGGCACACGATTTTTCTCCCGTTAATATTTGGACGGATTCAGTGAATGAAGTAGTTTTTATGCACGTAATAATAAAAAAAATCTAAATATCTACTCTCTCAGCATAATTCCTCTTAGTTGTGATTATTTAGTCTGGCAAAACGTCTTTGATAAGACATTTGAGCTGACCTGACAGAAGTATGCCAGGATGTGAAAAATGTTGTTTAGCATACAGCAGATGTTTAGCCTTGTAGTCAACAATTCTAGAGTATTCAGACTTATTGGGGCTTATTCCGCAAGACACTATTTTATATTCATTCTTTTAAATTTTTTTTGTTTAATCCTGTAATAAACAATTTTTATGTTTTTATCAATGAAGTCATTCTGGAAAATAATAACTTTAGATATAATTACATACATTTTTGATATCATACAACTAGTTTAATCATATGAATATAAAGTAAAATACTTTTGAAAATCTATATATTCGATTATTGTCTTATGTTCTGACTAACATTAAATGATACACTTGAGTTCAAATTGTCTACCAGTTCTTTAATTCATTTTATGGTAGCATTTTATGTATCTAGTGTAACATTGAAATATAGCGTTTCGTTCAATTTCAGGAAATACATTTAAGATATCACTAAATGTATTTTGTAGTTTTATAAATATTTACAGATATACCATTAACTGAATTCAAGAAACCACATAAAGGAATAATAGATATCTCTAAATACATTATTTAAATATAACAGCTAACATACACACATAAACAAACAGACAAGTAAGAAAAAACGACACAGTAGGACACCTCCAATAAACACACACGCATTCACGCACAAACACACACAAACACATGATTGAAGAGTTAAGAGATGCCGAAACCATTTATATATGAAAAAAATAGGCATTACTAACCACAATTTGTATAGTAGAGTTATCTCCTATGAACATAACTAATGATCTCAATACATAATCTGCACTAAACACCAACACAGAATTGTGTTATTTTCTTGCTGTATATCATTAACACTTCACCGAAACACATTACGTAACATAGTCAACAACTAACATTCTTGTTTCATTCCCATTTTCCTCTCGTTCTTGTCTGATAAATATTGTTTGATTTTTGCAGTTTTACAGGTATTGTGTGGTGGTAATTATACTACCTTGTGCCCTTATATTTGTCAGTTAAGCCACAACTATACGTGGGGCATTTAGTCATAGACCTTTCTAAAATTTGCCCTTGCGACGAATGTACATGATAATGTCTGTTTTGTCAATTATAAATCATTGTCTTCGGTAATTATTCTGGCAATCTGACAAAATAATTATGTCTTCAGTCTATTTAGTTAGACGGTTGTTACGTATTTGAAAAAAAATGCTTTGTAAAAGGCAGATATCAAGGTGACCCGCCATAAATTTACAGGTTGCGTTGATCAGATGCAGAATGCTTCAAGAGTGTACTTCAAGTAGTTATTTATCACATCCCGATACCTTGCCATTGTTTAATGACATAACTGCCGTTTAGTCTTCAATAATGTTCATACCAGCTTTTCTTCATCAGCAGGCTTAATGTTATTACAATGCTGTACGATATCAAGTCCGCATGCATTTTTTCCAAAATGTTGTTATCTAAGTATTTATGACGCTGTTACACCAGTCTGAAAAGATACCATCTTCATTAAAAATTTCCATACTAGGTATAACATTGTTTTTCTCCAGAGCTGCGACTACTTTGCGACTACTTCCCAAATACTTTTCAAGAACTAAGACATACATTAGCTTTCACATGTGTCTAAAAGATCTTGCAGCGTAATCTTATACTATTCTTTAGAAATTAGAAAGTTGCATACATTTATCAAACAATTTTATTTTCTCGATAAGGTCTGCCTTTAAATTCAATTTTCTTAAATTTTCAGTGCATTTAAAATATGACTAAACGCGTACGCATATATTGTTTCGTAACTCTGAAAGATTTTCATTCCATTAGTTTTCGTTTTCTTCTTTTACTGCATCCAGTGTAAATACTTTTGTCTTAAATGTTTGTCATTTGTGTCTTGACTAATTTTAGATATTTAGTGTATGACCTGTAAATTCATACACGGGTACTTTACACTGCTTCTCGTATGCGTATGCTGATATCGAGTGTATTACATATCATTTCATGTCCCATCATAGTCTTGTGGAATATATTTCACGTCATTTTTCAATAATTATGTATCTTTTGGGATTTTGGTGTTTAGAAATGTTTTACTATAGATCTGGTTAATCGGATATCTTATCTTTCTAGTCTGCTAGTATAGAATAATTAGGAATATTTCATGGCTGCTGATAGTATAAACTTCTATTGGTCTTAACCGCCTCAAATAACAAAAAAGCCACAGTAAGCTGTGCGTCGTTTGTAGGGCATAATCAGTAGTCAGCTAACTCACACTCACGAGTTGGTGCTAGTAAAATCATTTGATTTTGAGTGTTATCACTCTGCGTTTCCAAAAGTGTTTTGCAATATATATCGTTATCGTTTATAAACGACTTCGAATCCGATGATGGTCGTTTTACTTCCTTGGATTGTGGTGTTGCTGCAGATGATTTCATATTCTTCTTTTGCGTTTACTTTCTTCCACAGCGGTGCTGATGTCGAATCCATTAGAACTGACTGAGAACGAGAGGGATCACTTGTCTCTTCATAAGTTTGATTGCTTTCGCTACTCTCCAGGCAGGCAGTGACGTCTTTCGGTGGCTTCATCTTGTCACCTTCCGATATCTGAATCAGTAATTGATCATCAACTAAGATCAAAATCAATTCATCATTATCATCATTGTAAAACATTGTCTCCAATAACTATTCAGTTCTAGTTACACTTTTAACAACCATACCAATGGGGAAACTACAGAATTTTGCTTATTTCTTAACCATCGAAATGGCAAATCTAAATGTAGTTAGTCAAGTTTTCAAATATTTCCTTGTTACTTACTCCGCTTTTAATTGAATCGAGACGTAGCGAGCATATATACAGATTCAACGGAAATAATGATATCATAAAAATGGCTACAACTGACGACGTTTGATTATGATCAACTTCTCAAGTATAGGTTTATAATATTCAGTCTCCATCTATGTCAGTTAAGGGTGTAGTATAATCCAAAATTTGAATGTGTGTATGCCAAACCGGAAGGAGACGTTGAAACTTTATGACAATATTTAGGTTACATTACACTTATGCAGTTACTTCGATATAGTTCACTTAAACAATTAAATACTGAAAAGCATTTCAATGATATAAAGAATCTTATATGGCCAGTAAAAACATATTCTCTCACCAAATATATACATATATTGAATATTATGTTATATCTGAGATAATAATATATATTAGATAACAACACCACCGGAAAATGCTCCCATGAATATTTATCTAAGACATTTATTCAATTAATAAATCTGAAATCTTGAAACTCACAATGGAAGTGGTCTAGATTTTTCCCCAGAACAGTCAGCAATAACTCTTAGCCAAAAAATTAACTGCCACATCCTCAATGTACCATTTTCCATTAGTATTACTGAACTACATTTTAGATTACTTCAAATGTAACAGTGAGTGTGTGTAGACAGTCCTTTGAGAAACATTAGATGTGTTTGCATATTCATAATTCTAGACAATCATATTATTCTGTCTCCGATTTGATGAAGTTTTCCTAAAATAATTGTCATAAACAGTTTAAAACAATGGTGTCTTTTCAAATTTCGTTAAAGGAACAATTATCTAGAACAAATGACAAAAGCCATGTTGCGAACGATTCAATGTTTCGTTAGAAATATAGACTTGGCACAGGGACATCCACAATTTTTAGTTGAACAAATTTATTAATTTTAGATCTTCATTGCGTGCAATTAGAAAAGTAGAACAACAGGTGTTAGCTAGCATAAGTAGTTCTAGGTCTACTGAACTGAGGTCATTAAGCACCATTGTCGTTAATTTGAGCCTTTTAAGTTTGATTCTCAAACTCATTCTTATGCTCTGGTTTTAAAACAGCTTCAAAAGCTCTTGAGTAGAATGAAGACTTTAGAGAAGAAATGAAGTATTCCGTTGCAAGCTACTCAAACTCGCTGTTTCGTAGATTTATACGGATAGTTACAATAGGCATAGATTACATAACACTAGTAATCAAGAGGTCGAGGCAGAGCTTGAGGTAGAGATTTTAAGAGATGATGAAATAAAGGTATTGCATGGACTGACTTTGTTTCTATAAACTAATTAAATATACCGCCTGAAAATGTAAACAGGTAAATTCTTCTTTTATTTGGCAATTAGGTGAACAGAACATCACTTCAAAAAGTCAAGACACTGATATATTTCTGAAAGACATATTGATAAACAATTACATATTGAAACAAATATTTTGCATGCTATTTAATCAGAATTTCAACAACATCATTAATGCCAAGCCCAAATCTTAGTATCTGCTGATCTGATAAACGTCAAACGCTAGATGAAATCGTTTGTGTATCAAATATAATAACGTAGTTGACATTGTTCACCAATACGTTTGCTATAAACTTTATTTTAAACAAACTGCATTGAAACACACGAAAATATATACAAAACATACCATAATTACGATTAGAATTTTATATTCAAAGACGTCATATAGCCATAACAAATTATGAACCCTCCAAAAACAAACATGTCAATGCTTAAACGATTTTTGTATCGACGTCTCAGAAATGAAAAGTCGTAAATGAAAACAGCACATTTGAGAACAATGAAAAAGTACATATTTTGTTTCACATATTTCTCATCGAAAATGTTCGAATCCATGTTGTAAACATATTGCGAAAGCTTTTAAACACTAAAAGTACCTATGTCATATACTTATTGACCTGATGATGTAGAAATTGTTTATACGCATTTTTACAGTCGTTAATAATGAAAGGTCGTATTTGTTGCTTATGGGCTATTTACAATAGTATTAATATATCGAAATGAAATAACATACAATCTTAAAAGTGCGACATTTTCCTTCAGTATATATTTCTAGATCCTACCAAAAAACTCGGTTGTTAGTTACTTATTTGGCCTAAAATATTGGGTTACACAATTATGATTTTATTTTCAAGTTATAGAACTTTCAATGGAATTTCTGAAAATCTATAAGTCATAGAAGGCCGAAATTACCTTTTACAGCCCTCGTTTTCTGAGACGCCCATACAAACATATAATATAAACACATCGAGGACAATACAAACACGTGCAAAAATACAGTTGGGCACCGCTTTGGAGCGACCGTTGGCAAAACATTAACGAGAAACTTAAACATGTTCATTGCACTCTTTATCCTAATCATGTTCCAAAGTAACAGGACGGAGTAAATAAAAGTTATCACTGCCAGATAAATCATATACATCAGAAGCATTTCCTGTTCGTTGGAAAATTGATATAAATATCTCCAAGTCGAAGATCATGCTAATGAGTAAAGGTAAACTTAACAAACAGAAGTTTCTTTTTCATATTGAGAACCAAAATCTTGAGACAGTAAACGAAAACAAATATCTAGGGGTAGTTTTATTTATAATTTTCACGGAAACATGAAACATGCTGCAGAGAATGTCTAAAACAAATCACTTAAAGCATATTTTGCCTTGCGATCAAAACTTTCAAATGTAGAAAATGTTTGCATGGAACTAAACCTTAACTTATTCGACTCATTGATAAGGCCAGTACACACATATGGATCAGAAATATGGATAAGCGATTTTGACGTTAGCAAACAGAATATTGACCAATATCCTTTTGACAAAATACACAATAGATTTTGTAAATATACACTCGGAGTGCATAAAAAATCTTCAAATTTGCATCTATATGCGAACTGGGTAGATTGTCATTCTTAGCATATATTGCCCAAAAAAACGCTCAGATTCTAAACGGGAATTCGTAAAATACTACCTCAAAGATGTTTTCAAATGCGATGAAATGTTACAGGCTAGCGGATCAAAGTCATGGCTCAATTCAATGAAACATCTGGAGGAAAGGTTTAATATTGAAGTTAAAAGTACGGACAATAAGTCAATCAAAACTGTTTTAAATGAAAACAGTAAGCAAAACAGGTTAAACCACATCCAACACCTTCAAAACTCCAAGGATGATAAACTTTTTTTTTTGTTGAGTCATATGGCACGTTTCAGTTACAACCATGTTTCACAACAGGATTAACTAATTCAGTAACAAAGCACTTAACTGCGCTAAGGATATCCAGCCATAAATTACAAATAGAAAGAGGTAGATATACGAGGACCAAGACACTAAGGTCAGAAAGGCTTTCCTCGGTCTGCAATATAGTTGAAGATGAAATACATCGTTTGCTTGATTGCCGGAGAGTTAATAATAGAGACGATTTATTTGATTCGTTAAATCTCACAATCAGTAACATACAATCGAATAAACAAGATATAATTAACAATATTTGCAATCTTAGTGACAAAGTAAGGACAGACAAAATATGTTCCTTTATATCCATGAATATAATTTAGATACTTGAGTATTTATGTAATGTGGTATATCATTACTAGAATTGACAAATTTTCATGTTTTGTTTCCTGGTATGTGCTCGTCAATCATGTAATGCTAATGGTATGCTTGCTGTTTGCTCAGTATATGCCCTGGGAAACTCTGTTCTATGTTTCAGTTTGGTTCCAATAAATAATTTGTATTGTATTGTATTTTTTTATATACATAAGGATTGGTACCTAAATTTGTAAAACACAAACCTGCTCATGTAAAAAAATATATGAATTATTAAACTTAAAGAAACATATTCGCAAGTATTCAATGCCTTTGCAGAAAGCAAAACAGCAAGAGAGATACCTTTCAGGTCCCACCGAAACAGGCCAAAATACTCCATCAAAACTTGAGCTTTACATAGAGTGCCTCTATTTTGTTTCTTCATCTAAAGCACTAAAGTTTAGTTACTTTGGTATGTTATTTTTTTATTAACAGCGATACTTTCAAGACTGATATTGTTGGGTGTCGTTTTATGTTTAACTGCCGTACACCACAAAACAGAAATATGATGAATATGTAGCATATATGTGTTGCTTAATTCAATGTAATTTGTTGTTTTTTTTCAATATAATTTTGCTTGTAGGCTTATCGTTTGATGAATGTGTTAAACACACTATACACTTGCAAGGACAAGCTGTAGAAGCTTTAACAAAGTCAACTATGGGTGTATGCGGCCGGCAGCTCAATGCGCTCATAACACTTAAGGATGGAACAACAATGTGTGCCAAATACAGAGGGAAATACAAAGCATACGGTAAAACCATCTTTTTTTCAAAACTTTATTGTTAAGATTTTAGTTGTTTTATTATTTAATGTCGCATATCAAGTAATATTGATAGAAATTAGTTACCCTCTTTGATATGAAGTCTTATAAAGAATTGTTCTTGTGTTGCATCCTATTGCGATGATTTTATTCAAATAAGCATTTCTATCGTTGTTTCTTTTTCGTTTCTTTTAAATCTATATTTCTGTTACGGTGTAGTATAGGTTTGTTGACTTTGATCTGAAAAGTATCGTGGTATATAACCTGTTACGACCAACATATTGTTACATACCTTGGTAGAGTTTATGTACGAATGAAGTACGGTATACACAACCCTAGACAGGGACAGGTTAAACCTCCAATATAAAAATGCCAAACAAGTTTTACGCCTGAATAGGTTCGTTTTGTATGCAGACATTTGTTATTTATATGGTAAATTAACAGTGTTTGTTATCAAGACAAGGACGAAAATCCAGCATGGACGCAGCCTCGTATGTGTAAATGATAGTTTTATACATTTAAGAACATACAAAAAAGAAAAAGAAATTACACAGATGAAAGGGAAAGGAAAAATAAATTTATCAAGCAACATCAATACAATTTATGTCATGAAGTTTCTCAATATGTTTGGAACGTGGTTGGACAGCTTAGTTATGTAGCCTTCTTCCGCGTGAGACTGGTAACGTAGAATTTATATAAGCATTTGATCACTTAAGTTTTGAAAAATAAAAAGACCGTTGACAGTGTGAAAAAAAAAAACGACAGTTTTTATTATGCTAACCTTTAAACTACCACGCTGTGTCATTTTTTATATTAAAATAGTTCCAGTATTAATGTAAATGAATTCAAAGTACCAAGGTACAGGTATTTTGAGCCGAATTCGATCATTTCAGACTCAAATTTTGCTCATTAGGAACCCTTGCGTTTATTAATAATTTTTTAACTGCTACTTCAATTTCATTTCTATTTAATGTTTTCATAACCAGAAATCAAAGCAAGGGTTGCTAAGAAACGGATTTTGCAAAAAAAACGATAATCTTTGTCCGGCCTTTCCCACGGAGAGTTGTAGCATCCCTTATTGGTGCGTACTCGTTGTCAGGCTCAGTTATAGGTGACATCATTGTCAATATGTGGATGTGAAAGCGAAAGTAGATTATTAATCGAGGAATAATAACAATATTTCCCTCTTACGTTTAATTTATAAGGTACGTAGATTAGATTGTGTTGAGTTAACTAGAAGTGTCACCATTCAATTCACTATTTAAAGAAAATCGGGGGGAATAATTGATAACAACAACGGTAAGTCTATGTCAGTGGCACACACAACAACGAACAGTGACGCACACAAACGGACAGTGACACACAAAGTGTGCCCAGTAGATATATTCAACATTTCAGAATTTTCGAAGGATTTATTTCAGAAGTTGATTAGTAAATTTGACATAAAAAGAGTTATGGACATACCTAGTTCCGCAAAGCTTTTAACATTTACATTAGGACAACAGTTAGATGGATAAAATGAGATGAACAGTGATACATTACAATTTTAGTTACGTTGTCGGTGTTGATTCTAAAATCCTGCTTATCAGGACTTTTTAATGAGTTATGGATACTAATGGTTTAATCAACTGTTTAATTTATCACTCTCAAGCTTCATTATTTTATTTTAATTGTTTGTTGTTATGTCTTTTTTTGAAAAATGCAAGTGAAATATTCTGTGACCATGATTTGTCAACAAAACTGCTGAAACGTTAGGCAGTTACTTTTCACAGCTTCATGAAATAGCAGAGTAGAAAAGTGTTCTCTAACTTGTATCTGAGGTCCTTATAAACTAATTGCTATACTAAATAATCTTCACAATGGGGAGGGATGTTATTTTATTTCAGCTCAGACATATTATTTACAATAGTACTTCATAAAAAGGTGCCAAATAAAGAGTTTAAAGAAAAGAATGACATGCAATAGTTATTTGTCTCAAATGAATTTGATTGTAAAAAATAATTAAAAGAAAATATATTATTTTCTAATATGAATCATTCTTAATAACAAGATTCCATAGTTGATCTTAATTTAGAAAAACAAATGGTTAGTTAAGGCAAGCGATGCGATGCGAAAAAATTTGAGACAAATCGTTTTTTTGTTAAATTTTCAGACGGAACTGTTTATCACATACAATTTTCTGTACAGCCTTTAAATGCCTAATGCATTAAATGCATTGCATTTTAGTTATAAAGGGCTGTCTTTGTATTGACCAGACAATCCTTTCGTGACATACGTTAAATCTTTGCGCTAGTTATCTTTTCTTCTTCTTCTTCTTCTTCCGTTTTTGTACATTACCCTCTCTGGAGCATTGTCGTACAATGTGACTGTACAAGGTCATGGTGAGGCGCAAAAGGTGCAGATTAAAAAAACTAATAAAACTTTGTACATATTCAGTGTTATTTACATGTGCGCCAACCCTCCCTTGAATGCCTCCAGACTGGGTGCTGTGGCGATGTGCATTGGTAGCTGGTTCCACAGGCGTGTAGTGGAGGGGAAGAAAGAGTGACGAAGGTAGTTGATCTATCGCACAGCCACAAAGGAATATACAGGCGGTCAAGGAAGCGAAACTATATTTCTATGAGATAAGAAGACATATTTAACCCTTACCCTGCTAATTTTCTATAATGAACTTGTCCATTTTTCCATTTGAACAGTACCATTAACTTTTAAAAGGAATGCTTACCAAAAAGATACTGATTGAATGGCGAAAAGTGCAGATCTTGACCAGGCTGCACGGATGTGCAGGCTGATACTGCTCTACACTGGTCGCAAAGGCAGAATCAATCGTATTCAGCATGACAACGGGTTAAACATAAAACTTTACTTCTTACAGAGATGCAGGAATACGAATATATGAATATATGTCTTCTAAGGGGCCTCCGTGGCCGAGTGATTAAGGTCGCTGACTTCAAATCACTTGCCCCTCATCGATGTGGGTTCGAGACTCACTCGGGTCGTTGAACTCTTCATGTGAGGAAGCCATCCAGTTGGCTTACGGAAGGTCTGTGGTTCTACCCAGTAGCCCGCTCGTGATGAAATAATACACGGAGGGGCACCTGGGGTCTTCCTCCACCATTAAAGCTGGAAAGTCGCCATATGACCTATCAGTGTCGGTGCGACGTTAAATCCAACCAAATAAAAAGAAAAGAAAAAAAAACATGTCTTCTAGAAAATGGATTGGTCGTATCAAGAAATCTTCATAGAATAAAGTTTGAAATTCGTCTATGGCTTCATAGGTTTTCTAGTAACTGAACTGATAACTGTCTGGTTAATTGCCTCTGGTTCGTTCTAATTTAGCAACCATTTTTTTTTCTTTTGTCATATCTGCATGTACTAGCCTCTTATGACATAGTTCTAGGGTGGAGAAAGAAACGTATTGTGATAAATCGATATGAATTACTAACATGTTGTCAAAGAAAGCGACATACTTTGAACTAGATCGGCTGCTGTTTCCGAGAAACTGTATTTATATATTTACAGCCACCGTATAAAGAGCCCGTTACATCCTTGCTATATTTTTAAAGGTACATTTAATATCATATGGCATTGTATTGGGTAAATATGTTCATTTCTTAATAGTTATTTACTGGTAAAGAATATGTTAACAAACACAACAACTGCTAATTATATTTTTATTATAAAGAATATTCATAGATCTAGTATTGAATTTTTTTTGCAAGTGACATAACGACACACTAGAGGAATGGCCTTCTATTTCAACTTAACCTTGAAATTTCAAACAGCATTATATTTGTCAGAAAATTCAATTATTCTTGCATTCTTCCTATTGAAATATAATACCTTTGGCACATATGTACCATTTTCAAATAGTAACCTTTCATTGACTTTGATCATATAATTCAAACAAGTCAGCCATCTTTGAAGCCATCTCGGATATGGAAGATATTTCAAAGTTAAATGTTATTGATATAAGGTCGCCGAGGTTTTCTTGTTGAAAAGAAATAAAACAACTCTATAAATAATCTTTAGAAACTTTTAGCGGAAACATTACAACAAGCGCTAATTTGAGTTTTATTTTAACATTGTATATTTCTAAGATTCCAAAAATCGTCACCTATTATAAATTAAAAAAAAAAAGACACGTTAAGATACAATGGTATGATAACAGATAGCCATGACATGCCAAAGAGCCATTTAGTTATTTATTTAGAATATCGTCGCAGTAAGAGACTGTCACTTCAGTAGACAATATCATTATTATGTTTGTACATATGATACATTTATTGAAATTTTCGATTACGTGTATCCAAACCCTTACATACTTGATATTAATGTGGTTGACTTCAGGTTGTATTTTGTCGCAAAAATGCTAAAGTTTCAGATGAGAGACAATGACGACATATGCAAACAATTTTCGTATTTCGTCTTAACAACTTTTACTGATGATAAAATGGCAAGAATTATGATAACATCATTTAAAAGTTTTCATCACGTAATGATTTTTACTGGAATGCTTTGATTATTTTATAACCGTTTAGAGTTAAAAATGATTAAACAAAACTGTATAAATTTCAATGCTAAAATATTGTGTTAAATGTTAAATTAAGCAAAACTTACGCGATTTAATTTTGTCGTTTTTACTCTGGAGTGGCCATATTGGATATTCTCCGATTGCTTATGAAACAGTTCTTCTTAAATATTTGGTTAAATCAATATGTCGGACTTAATTCAGAAGTAGTAAAATCTTCAAAGAATATATTATAATGTACTTCTCAAACCTATGCAGATCAAGAAGTTCCCAGTCTGTTGGTTTACAGGTTACTTCCTCGTTACGTAGAGTTTACGTGTGTCTATGCGTATCATGTTAACGTAACAAATAGTCCTGTTATACACACAGTCATTTTAATTTATGTTAACTTTGATCTGTATAGTATGTTTTCTTTCAAATATGAAATATAGGTATACTATATCTTTCAGGAACAAAAAATATCAAAAAAATGTTTTAGCAACTCATTTGTATCAATCATATTACAAGAGTTCCAGGCGAACTTTTTTTTTTATTGTTCTATAGATTAAACAAAAACAAATGAACTTACCTTTTATGTTTTAATTCTACCACTTTAATATTCTCTTTATCATTTTCACTGTTAATTATTTTATATATTATGTTTAAGGTCATTTAGATTAGCTCTAACGTTATATCAAAATAAAATATTTCGAGCGGGTTGCAGCATTTATTTTTCTATCAGTTTGATGTCTAAGCAAACGTCTGGTATGCAAATTAATGAATACAAATATCTCTGTCGATAAACAATTGTCGTACATTTATAATTTTATATCGCCTAAGAGCTTAGTCAGTAGAGCATCAGAAAATTATTTCGAGACTCTTGTGTCCTAGTCCCGGTTTTTCCTGCAAACAATTTTCTCAACACAGGGACGTTTAGCGGCCATTGTAGGACCGTAATTATATACTTGTTTAGTCGTTTTTAGTGCGCAGTAGCTACAAAATATACGAGAATAATACATAAATATAGCACAATATCATAAACATATTTTGGTTTGTTTTGTAGTGGCAATACAATGTATATTCAATAGCATGCATTTGATGGGCTATTGAGGAGAAATTTGTTTGAGGGTCACGGGAAAAAAACATCTGTAAAAAGACGTATGTGAATGCAAGTACGCAGATAGTTGTCATTCGAATTTCTTTACAATTTAAGAAATAGTTTATAAGCTTCTTATAGCTCAGTCCGTATATCGTATGACCTGTAATATGGCAACGCATTTGAATTTAGTTAATATACATGTACTGTCACGTCTCTATTTTAACCATTTTTTGTTCATTTATTTCGGTCAACGGCTGTTTAAGCGTGTTTTCATGTAACTTAAAAAAAATGGTTAATGTTACTGTCAAATTGTCAAATCAATGAACAATTATATTCATTCTTGCATAAAAACTACTTTTTTCACTGGATCCGCCCATGTATAAACGGGAGAAAAATCGTGTGCAAACAAGGCAATTCACGTGCTGTTAATACATGATTTTTATTTTTGAAATGCTTTGCCAGGGACGTATGTATATATTTCTGCGCAGACTGATATTTGGCATCTGCATCTTTTTTCTTCCATAATAACCTCTTCTTGTAGCATTATAGATACAATGTAATCCATAGTATGTTTAGCTGTATCAGTTTCCAACCCCAAACGTACTGCCCCCATCAATGTACGCTCTAGCTTCTCTTAGAGTTTACTCCCTTTACAAAGCGTCTGTTCAGTTATTGTAAATAACTGTGAATAAATAAGTATCGCGTGTAACTTGTGCTATTTCCCGTTTTTAGGTATTATATTAATGATTTTTGTTAGTATCAGTCGGTTTGTTTTTACCTGATTGTTCGCAGAATTCATATAATAAACCTCGAAAGCTAGTCACTAGCTTCGTACTCATCCGTACTCTGTTTGTTCGTACTCAAAATAATTCGAATGTAAAGTTGTTATTCTTAAAATAATTGTGTTCCTGTTTATCAAATTTTTTAGTTATATGCAAAATTATGTGTAATGTAACGTTTGTAATAACTAACAATAAAAATAAGATGCTCAAAAACCTTCAAATCACGCTTTTAGTAGTGTTTTTGTTATGTGTGCCCCGATTATGGATATTTAAAACATGTTTACCGTTTCCAAGAACAACAAGAATGGTAAATAAAAAATAAACCGGAATCGTCAAGTCATCACATATGAAAACAATGCATTTAGTCGTCGTGTAATGTTTTTTTATGCAAGAATAGCGACAATACACGTTTGTTTTGTGTATTAACGCCTGCAGAAGCCCTTGGTGTATGTTTGTGACCTCGACCTTCGGACTCGGTCACAAACAATCCCGCGGGCTTCTGCAGACGTTAATACACAAAAAAAAAAACGTGTATTATCCCTACATTAAAATCTGCTCATGGTGACTGAATTTTTATGACATTACGTAATCCATTTTTTGGTAATATCGAACAGCTTCGGCAACACTTCCTTGTTAGAAACTACCCAGAGTCTGTTATTAATACAGCATTTGAGAAAGTTATGTGTATGTCTCAAGATGATGCACTTAGAGCCTCTGTAAAACAAGATCAAAATATTGTGCCTTTTGTAGTTGAGTACAACACATCTCTTCCTAATATTGGCAACATTATTAACAAATACTGGGATTTACTTCAGCTGTCAGATAATCCTGCTGTTAAAATGTTACATTTGTGTAAACCTACCATGGCTTTTAAACGTCCTAAGAATTTGAAGGACATTCTAGTTAAAACTGACTTTCATATGTTGTCTGATGTTAATTTTACTTCGTCTAAATGTAATCGTTCAAGATGTTCACATTGTTCTTACATTACTGAAAGTGATAGTTTTAATAGCTCTCAGTGTAAGAAAACATTCAAGCTTAAGAATAATGCAACTTGTAAAAGTTCAGATGTAATATATCTAATCACATGTAAGAAGTGTAAAATGCAATATGTAGGCCAAACTAGCCAGCAAGTTTCAAGACGCATGAATAAACATCGTTTTGATATTACAAGTTTTATCGATCCTGCATTTTCTAGTCATGTAGCAATTCATTTTAATCAAAATGGTCATAGCTTAAATGACTTTAGCTTTATGCCTATTGATGTTATCCATGATGATATGAGGAGGCTTCTAAAGGAAACTTACTGGATTCACAAACTAGATACTATTTTTCCAAAAGGAATGAATTCAAAAGTAATGTATAATTTTTCATAAATTTCTTCACTTCATAGTGTTTTCTGTTATGTAACACAAACTGTGGTTTTCTTAATGTCAGTTAGTACTGTTTTTGCTGGTATTTTCTTTTTTTGTCTATAACACAATTTACCCAGTGATTTCGTATCTTTGTGATCCTGTACTTACTGTTATTATGATTATTAACATTATTATTTTTAATAATGTCTATAATCTTACTATGTATTAAGTATAACCACTTTTAATTTTACTTTTGTCATAATATACTTTAAACAGTACTTTAGATATACATTTGTGTAAACATTATGTAGCCTATTGTACATTGTAATTTTTACGCCAAAACGTTTGTAACGTAACGTCATCTTTTATGACGTCATATATTCATGACGTTGTTTATTTCATATCATATTTGTTTACTTCCTGAAGAAGACTAATAAAAATAGTCGAAACGTTGAATGAAAATGGAGTTAGCTTTGTAATTCTCCTGTTCTCTGTTTAAAACATAGAAACACAAGTCCAGTCTAGATCTGTAACATTTCTTAGCCAAGAATCAAGACTGCATCAAAGAACTGTAGCTAATTTCGCATTTTATTACTACCGCGTTTACAACGAATCGTAGGATTATTGAGAGAGTGTGTTGACGACGGAATCTCCTTTTAATTTAAAACTGGGATTACCTTGCATAGTAAAAAATGTTTGTTGGTTTTCTCAGGAGTTCTGTTATAATCAATGTCATGTTTCTTATTTTCACGTCTCGCATTACTTCCTAATGACATACGTACATTTTGTACCAAACTCTATGTGAATAGATGTATTCAAATTATTTTATCAAAATGTAAACTAGTACTTTTAAAAGAAGTAAATTGTAAATCAATACAAAGAAAAAAGTGTTTATAATTATTTTCTTCGCATGTTTATAACAAACGTACAATACGATATTCCACAGTCAAAGAACACTTCTGCCTGTAGAACACTCCACAAGGGGTACGTGTAAATGCATACACAAACGCATGCAATAATAACCAACAAACATGAAAGCGAAACACAACGGTTACCGCCTTAGAACGGTCAGTGGCAAAACCATGCTGATTAATGTGCGCTAGATATAACTCTTCCCAACCCTGTTTCATTTTAAAAACAATTTCCTGTCTCCTGGCGAATCCATCACACACACATGGGAATAAATCTCTGATTACAAATTTGTTCATGTAAAAATGTATGTATCAAAACCCATGGAACCCAAACGTATGTCTTCATTGACATTTCAAAAGACTGAACACCACGTGAAAAAAAAACAATATCAAAGGCTTTATAAAGGCGCACAGTGGACAATTATCAAATCAGTCTTTAAGACATATAATAACCTTGAAGAGTTTTGTGTCCTTTACCAACTAATGCATGCTTTATCTGTGGCCACTCTTTAGTATAGCAGGGAACTACATTCACATTGAATCTGGTAAAAGCGCAATCGTTATCGTTCTGTGTATTACTCCATCGTAATACCAGAACATGGTTGACAGAAATAAAGAATTATGGAACTCACTGCCAAAGGGTAACACAATTTAACTTTATGTGCATACTAAATGGATTTTTCTGTATGAATTAAAACCGGATGAAGTAAATTTGTGACAAGAATTCAAACACCTCCCATAGACCGGAACTGTAGCAAATCTGCCTGAGACATGTTGAAAGGTCGATGAATATTGTGAAATTGTATTTAGATAAATGTGATAAAGAAGAAACTGTGCACATTACATAAGTGTTACTATGGGTTGGATAAAAGGGCTGAGCTATCTATGGGACTTCAAGTTTGACATCCGATGACAAGAAAAGCTGCTTAAAGGCAATATTTGAGGCGGTTAAGTTATACCTGCAACCAAAAATAAACTTTGTGTTTGATAGGTACAACTTCTACCATAAAGTGCAAGAAGAAAATACATTCGAGGAATTCATTACAAAGTTAATATTGCATACAATGGGCTGCAATTGCCATGACAATGATTCGGGATAGGGTAGACCTAGGAGTTCAATTATTACAAATGAGGGGAAAAACTGATCAAAGTAGGGTGACAAATCTACGCTTTACAAAGCAGTGGAAACATGTCAATCTTTAGAATAAAAGGTCTTTTGAGGGCACATACCCAGAACTGTCTGAGGGTATGGACTTGTAAGTGAACATAGTAATTTCAAGTTTACCACTCAGTGACGGAAAAATGCATGAAATAAAATCCTTAACTGATCAAGACAGCCAACTGACTCTATTGAATTTGTTATAGTTTAAGGTTGGCTACAAGCCCAAAATCAGTGTCCACAACAAAGTCAGATTTACTGTTAACTGTAGTTGGCGTCTTATTTAAGAAGGACAATATAATAATCATGACTAAATCAAAGATGTTACAGTTAGTACAATTTGGTCATATGAGGGTAAAAACGTGGCAGGAGAGCAGCTGATGTGACTGTTTGGCCAGGTATTTCTGCAGACACAAAATAACACGGTACTTAAATGTAGCATTTGTTTGCAGCCCTAGAGAGTCACTGATGTCAACAGAAGTACCTGATTAACCATGACAAATTTTAGGTACAAATCTATTCACCTGGGAGAATAAAAGTTATTTGATTGTAGTTGATTATTATAGGGGTAATTTTGATGTCAAAGAGATCCCGGCCCAGAAATGGAGAGCCATACAATCATTAACAGAATAAAAGCTATAAAGGCCGGATGGGGAATTAGTGAAAAGTTTATCCCTGACGGAGCACTGTTATAGCTCACAGAAGTTTCGAATTTTGCAAGAAAATGGGACTTTAAAATTTGTATATATATCTACTACGACCTGGTTTGTGGGAACGTTCTTTTGTTGATGATATATGACAACAAAAGAAAGTTCCCAGATACCAGGTGTATCTAACGGTACCTTTACGGAATGAATAGAATTAGGTTCCCAGATACCAGGTATAATAAGGATATATATATATTTATATTTCAAAAATGCATTGAATTAAATAGCTGAAAAAAGATGAATCAAGATGCCTTCAATTTTTACATATTTAATAACTCTAATCCAATTAAGTAGTATATATATATAATAGAAAATATTAAAAGTTACTCCTGGACAAGTATATAATAAATAAAAAAGAAAAACATACAATGGGTTTCCTCTACCTGTATTTCTGTCTACCTACCGGTTTCATATCATAATCATCAGGGCAGACATACAAAAAAACATTTTTTTGTATGTCTGCCCTGATGAGTATGATATGAAACCGGTAGGTAGACAGAAATACAGATAGAGGAAACCCATTGGATGTTTTTCTTATATATATATATATATATATATATATATATATATATATACATATATATATATAGAGAGAGAGAGAGAGAGAGAGAGAGAGAGAGACTTATTTTATGAAAATTTCTGTGTTCAGAAGAAGCCTGGCCTTTACAGATTATTTCAGAAGATTCGTTAATTAAGCAATGCGTTTTCAAATTGTTGGAGCTGTTCTTAACTGAAACACATCTTACATGAACCAGTCAAGTAGAAAAGATCGTCAACGATCATGAACGCTCTAAAGTAAAAGACCAGACGAAGATGGCTTTTTTTTGCCCGGGAGAATGCTACATTTCTCGCTTGCAATTTTAATAACGCTTTTTAGCTCACCTGAGCAATGATCGCTCAATGTCCGGCGTCCGTCTGTCGTCTGTCGTCTGTCCATCAACATTTAGATTGTGTATGCGATAGAGGCTGTATTTTCCAACTGATCTTCATAAGATTTAGTCCGAATGATTACCTTGATGAAATCTAGGCCGGGTTTGAAAATGGGTTATCTGGGGTCAAAAACTAGGTCACTAGGTCAAATCAAAGAAAAAGCTTGTATATGCAATAGAGGCTGTATTTTTCAAGTAATCTTCATAAATTTTAGTCAGAATGATAAACTTGATGAAATCTAGGCTGAGTTCGAAAACGGGTTATCTGGGGTCCAAAACTAGGTCATTAGATCAAATCAAGGAAAAACCTTGTGTATGTGATAGAGGCTGTATTTTTCAATTGATCTTCATGAATTTTGGTCAGAATGATAATCCTGATGAAATCTAGGCCGAGTTTGAAAATGGGTTATCCGGGGTCAAAAACTAGGTCACTAGGTCAAATCAAAGAAAAACATTGTGTATGCGATAGAGGCTGTATTTTTCAATTGATCTTCATGAATTTTGGTCAGAAAATGGGTCATCTGGGGTCAAAAACTAGGTCACTGTGTCAAATCAAAGAAAAACATTGTGTATGTGATAGAGGATGTATTTCTCAGTTGATGTTGATGAAATTTAGTCAGAATGATTGCCTTGATCAAATCTAGGTCAAATTTGAATGTAGGTCATCTTGGCTCAAAAACTAGGTCACTTGGTCAAATTGAAGGAAATGCTTGTTTACACTTATGAGACCACATTTTTGGTCCAATTTTAATGAAAATTGGTCAGAATATTTGTTTCCATGAAATCACTAGGTCAAACATGTTTACACTGTTATGGTGTGTTTCTCAGGTGAGCGACCTAGGGCCATCTTGGCCCTCTTGTTTTACTAACAGTATCATTAAACATTATACAATGTGGACCTGTGACGAAGTTTGTAAAGCCTTTTTCTTTTTATTGAACAACATTTCCATCAGGTTTGGGAATGCAGTTTTTAGACAAGTAATTGGTATTCCCATGGGAACAAATTGTGCACCCGTTGTCGCAGATTTGTTTTTATATTGTTATGAAAGAGACTTTATGTTGAGCCTTTCTCCAGATACGCAGGCAGACATTATAACTGCATTTAATAATACATCACGTTATCTGGATGATATTCTTAATATGGATAAACCGACTTTTGGTCAGTTGGTGGATACTATTTATCCTATGGAGCTTCAGTTAATTAAAACTAACAATTCGGATACTGATGCTTCATTTTTAGATTTACATCTCTCTATTTATGACAATTTTATACATACCAAAATTTATGACAAGAGGGATGACTTTAATTTTAGTATTGTAAGTTTTCCCCATTTGGATGCGGATGTACCTCAGGCTACATCTTATGGGGTATATATTTCTCAATTAATTCGGTTTGCCAGAGCATGTAGTCATGTCAAGGATTTCAATGAACGAAATCAATATATTACAAGCAAACTTCTTCAGAAAAGCTATATATATATAATTACAAATTGCCTAAATATTTTGCTACATTTTACTATCGTAATTCTGATTTAGTTTTAAAATTCAATAGTAATTTAAAGACACTTCTGCGAGAAGGTATTTCAAAAACCCGTTTTTTATGGTGATATGGTTTACAAACTTCGTAAGATATTGGGTCATGGTTATTTTCCAACTGTATTTGGTAAAATTATAAAACGTTTTATTAAAAAAGGTTACGACCCAATTGTTTTGAGGCATACCGCATGTTTAGTGTTCAACCCGTTTACATTTGGACACTACGCTTCCCTCTTTGATTTTGTCTTACGGAAGAGGGGGAGGACTCTATGATAAGCAGTTTTTAAATCCCACAGGACTGAACTGTGTTGATACCTGTCTTCCGGTCTGTTTCGTCAGGCCCTTAAGGGTGTTTCTCTTGTTGCTCTGTCTTCTGCAAAGGCATTGATTATATACGTTTTTGATTCTTAAGGTTTGCTTTTTATATATTTATACAGGAGCATTTTTGTGTTTTACATGCCATGCCTTTTTGTTTCCATTACGTGTGTTAGAGATTCACCGGACGGGGATTACTTTTATTTACACTGTCACGTGTCTTTGGAACAAGGTGGGGGTAAGAGTAAGGTTGGGTGCGCACTATAAACCGGTTTAAGCTCCACAGTAGTGTTTTTGCCACTTTCCGTTCCAAGGCGGTGCCCCACTGTGTTCCTTTATTTGTTCGTTTTGTCCTCGTGTGTTTGCTTTGTATGCGAGTGTATGTGTGTGTGTGTGTGTGTGTGTGAACGCAACTAATCGGAGATTTAAGTTATAAAGCTACCAACTGGGAACTTCTTTATTTCTGCAGATACAATCATCATATTTCTATCAACTCTTATTCTTATCATTTTTAAATTATCCGAGACTTTAGAAGCTATCTTCAATTGTTAAGCAATGAGATTTTTCACATACAAAACGGGGAATGTTGTGTTTAAACCAATTGAGGTAAATGTGTAACAAACCGGGTGTTTGTGTATCGATGAAATGTGGAACTGTGTGTTTCAACAAAACGGGGAATTAGTGTAAAGACTAAATGAGGTACAAGTGTATAACTAAACGGGTGCGTGTGTATAGTTGAAACGAGTAACTAGCTATTAAAATGGTGTATGCGGAAGCACCTGTTACATAACATATATATGAGTACGTCAGTCGAGGGATTTAATTTGATTTGATGGGTTTAACGCCATTTTTAAACAGTATTTAAGTTATGTCAAGCGGACAGTTTACCCAACAATCGTTCCTGGAAAGATCCACTACTAGTACCCATCCTCCGTAAGAAACTGTCATCTTCCTTACATGAAGTGATACGGTCGGTTGCAGGGATCGATCCCATGCCTCTTAATCAGTGAGAGATTACAGTGATTTTAAGTCAGCGACTCTATCCACCCGAACACAGCGGCGGTCAGTCAATAGAGGAAAATCTATATTCTGTTTGTAAGTACATGTAGTACGTCAATCCTTCGACATTCAATCAAAAACGTCAGATGTTTACATTAAAATAACTGTTTATGAAAAGACATAGAACAATCAAAGAACGAACTAGATACGTGATGCCGAGATATAATATAGCACAAAACAGTATCTGTTTGTATCAATTTCGTGTTTCAGTCACTTTGCATTGCTTGCAATAATTGTTGAACTTCGATATTAAGTAATATTGTATACTGTAGTTCCTTCTTCATGTTTTACCTAAAATTTTCCATTAGGCATTCACAAAGCTGTGCTAGGCAGACAATTTTTCCTTCAATTCTGTCTAAATAAAAGAACTGATTTACAGACACAATATTGTAGACCAACATGCTACCATTTGCAGTTGAATTCTACTCGTTCCAAAGACAGTATTAACAGTCAAAACATATTAGTGGTTCCTATAAAAATCATTCGGATTAAGGAAACCATGTATATTCGAGTACAACAAAAATAACAGGCAACTTACCACTGAGATTATTTCCCAATCGGGGTAATATTAAACATATTTTTCAGCTGTTGTGTTCCTACCTTTGAAATATTATATCATTATACAACTGTATATACATTGTATACATTATATTGATTTAAACTCTAGTGCCGTTTGCTATTTAATCATGATGTTTCAAAAAGTAAGGTATTACAAAATGGTAAAAAATGACGTTCCCAGGGTAGGATATGAACCCATGACCCTCGCTGAGAGTGAAGGCAAAGTTGTGTTAAAATTAAGACGAAAACAATAGAGTTATCGAGGTAATTAATTTGAATAATATAGCACATAACCTTAGTGAGTGAGTTGGGTTTTACGGCGAATCGACACAAAATGGTCATATATCGCCGAGAGCACATAACATCAAATCAGAAAGAATAACAGTGACAAAGCATTTATTTTTATCCGATAACAGGCTAACGAAAAGTTGATTTTCTTGGAATATTTGCGCATATTTGCAAAATAACATTTCAGGTTTGATATGTGGAAACAAGAATCAAATATCGGGGAATCGTTCATTCGACCTCCGCAATGATACGCAGTCTCTGATTTTTGCATGAAAATCAATAATTCTTGCCTGACAAAATCGTAATTAATATTAACAAAGAATGAAACAAACAGCAGTTTTGGTTACCAATTTATTTTCGTATAAGAAGTTTTTGTTTTTATCTTATTTTTAGAAAACCAGGCTTCACTAGTACGTTCACTTTACACAGAATTTGTGAGGGTCATAGGTTCGGATCCCACTCTGAGAAAATCTTTTTCCCAATTTTATGATGATTTTCCTTTTTCGAAACTGAACATGATTTAATTGCAAACAATACTTACTAGAGTTTCAATCACGTAAACGTATATATAGTATAATTACAAAGGTAGGAGAATGAAAACTGAAGAAACAGCTGAATTGACCGCAATACAAAGCATATAAGTATTTTTCTATCAAATGCAAACGTATATCGTATATAACACTTTCATGCAGTAATGCTCGTGTAAAAATCATTCTGATCAAGGAAGAGTAAAATGAATCAGTCATAGGTATTTTAAATGCATTTGATATTGTTTTTGTTTTATCTAAAGTATTTTCATGATTTTGATATATGTGTGTTTCCCAGAAAAAAAGAAGTATTTCAATGCTATTAATACCAGTAAAGCATATGTATGCCACTGTCAAAACAAAAATAAATATACTTGCACCCGTTAGAGTGTCGTCGAATAGGGAAATGTCTTATTTCGTGTTGGTCAGTTACATGAATAAAGTATGAAATAATCTTATATGTAACAATGAATAATGTCGTTGTGTATTTGAAAGCCTTCTATTCAATAAAACTCCTTTTTTGTCACAGCCCCGGCAATAAAATTTCTGTTTTCAAATTTCCATTAACGATTAGTACATGTGTGATAAGTTATGAAGATATCGGAATTCATTCAATACATAACATATTGTATTTTCTGACACCTTGGGAACTCATCTGTAGATTACTGTTATTGTTTCTTTTTCATTAGCACTGTCAGTTCAATCACCAATCATTTTCGCTCTTCGTTTCCAAAAAATACCACATTAAGTGCTACCGCAATGTACATACGGTATGATATATCATTGAATGTACAAAACTGATCATCAAACAAAATTTCTTAAAACGTCGTTTTTCTACGGACCTGAAGTTGAAGCAAATATTATGTGCAGATAATTGTATGCCATATTCATACTTAGAGTTGAAATATAAAAATGTCAGTGGTAGGAAAAATTCTCCTTTTGGTCAATGAGCATTATGTATTGTAAAAATTACCCTTGGTATGTGTAGCACACTGAAACTTTGAGATTTCATACTTTACACATATACGAGACCGTCAATGATAACACTTGATATATCAATGGCCTCGACAAAAAGAAACTTTCGTTTTTGTGTTACAACTTTTTTGTTTGTATAATTCTAAAAGCGATAGTTTACAAAGGTAAGATGCTTGTTAAAATACAGCAAATCATAGACGGTTCTGTAGAACTATAAGTATTAAAATAATGTGCTTCAGGTTGCAGATTCTGGTGACATTTTTCTACAGGATATATCTGTCCGTAACGTGAACATCTAAATTTATTAAGTTTTGTTTGCATAAGTCTATAAGCTAAAAATTGTTTTGTTGTTGTTTTCCATGTGTTTATTGATGTCTCACGATCTCCATATTTTGACAAATGTTAATAAACCCGTGCAGCCGCAGCATTATCATTTTATTAGAACCTTCGTAAACTACAAATATTTCGGACATGTACAACGCATTTCGTAGCCTATGCTTTGTTGAAACATTTTTGTAACATGAATTTATATACATGGCGATCGCTGAACAAAAGCCGCGCGAAAATAGCATGAACATTCCGTGTTAAGATAATTGCACGACTTTGCTATGATCTGGGCTTGTTTAAACAGTATTAACAACGTACTGGAGTCAGATCCTTGTGACCTTTTCTTTGCTGTGTGGTAGGTAATATCAATCAGATAATGTACTAGTGTTATGATTTATGTGGTCTCTAAATTTGACAAATACTTCATAAATAAAACTCGGCTTTGCAGTATTTATTACTGTTGACATCAATAATTGCATTACTAGTAGACAGCTGATAATATAAACATCGTAGGAGGTAATGAACATAAAAAATGCAGCCGTTTTGCAAATGCAGGACAGTAATTTGAGAGGTATTAGTATCTACTTTACTTTTGGGAGACCAAAAACTCTGTACTGTATTGCTAAACTGTTGGTCCAGGAGTGAAGTTAGAGGTATACAACTTATTTCTTTCCCTTAACCAAAAGGAAGCCTTGAGAGACCTGCAAACTTTGGCCTTTTAACAATAATAAGCACCTATGTCGGCTGAAGATGAATAAACCCGAGACCCTAAATTAAACGTTATTTAAAATGCAACATATGCAATGTAAAAATCAACTTTGTACTCGAAGTAACCGCTATTTAGCGGAAACAAATATAAGTTAGTGCGAATATTTACAAATAAAAAAGAAAAATAAACAAGAAAAATCAACAACAACACGTGTAGCGTTTGTCAATAGATAATTATTAACTTCCAACGTTTCGGCGTTAAGCCTTCATCAGGGAAGACTAACAATAAAAACAACGGACGTGACGTCGTTAAACAACGTCGCGTAAAAAGGCGGTAAAATGTATACAAAGTTTAGATCTACATTATTTACAATGTTAAATGAATTCAAAATAACGTTTCTTTAAACGGATTTAACAAACATACCGAGTAAAATGTCGGATAGTGTTTGTACATAATTATTTTTTTTTTTTTTTTTTTTGCGAATATTTACAAAATACATGAATAAAACATAGCTTAAAAATTATAATTATTGCATTGCAAAAAAAAACTAAGGTACTGGCTTTGTGAATGAACAAGTATTGTTCAATCAGTAGTGTTATTTGGCCAAATAAAAAAAACTGATTTGGCCGACAACCTGTTTTTTTTTCGCTAAAAATTTAGTGTAAAGTTTATTTTCTATTGATATAATAAATACCACACAATTGTTTTATATATAGATGAAGGTTTGAATTGTTGAAGAATTTAAAAAGAATTGGCTTAGTTATGAAATCGCCCAAACAGGGCGCAGGAACCGTGTGAACCCCGCTGAAATACCAGTGACTGTTCGGGTGCCCATACCTGCACCCTATAAATAATACTTAGCAAGTTCATTAAAAATAAGTAGTCATGCCGTATTCAAGTTGCAAGTCGTAAATTTCAGTTTACCGGTAATAGGCCGTTTGTATACCGAACGAATTACCATAAATAAATTTAAAATGAAGAAATAATTGATATCAATAATTTAGAAGAATTAACGAAATGTAAATAAAGATATATATGATATGAAGAATTTAGAAGAGTTAACGAAATGCAAAATAAAGTGGAAAAAGTATATTAATTCGAACAGAAATTGTTCAATACGTTCATATTGCTTTTCTTTGAGCGGGTACAAACGTTCTTTTTAACAACTATAGACTTTGAAATATAGCTGTAGTGGTGTCATCTGTTAACATATTGCATTAACCGTTGTGAATTCTTTATAGATGTAATACTGACAGATATTTCCGGAAAAAGCAAAGCATATATAAGCACCGCTTGAAGTTGAAAGTAAAATGAATATATATTGATATATCATAAATAAACTGTATATTTTGAGTGATGCTCCTGAATATTATAATAATTTCAATTCAATATTTCTATTATCAAACATTTTATTAACATGGCAATAACAGCAAAATGGTGAAACGATAAGCCGGACAAGATATTCGGAAACATAGATATATAATATCGTCTTGTGAAGGTGAAAACATATATGATTGGTATTTAATTAATGATCAACATTATTATTTCACCCATGAGCTTAAAATGACGAAAACATGTGTTTATCAGTGATAATGATTTAAACCTTGGTGTGTATGTGCTACGAGTTGTATACAGGTTAACTGGGGAACTGCAGAAAATTGCGAAGGATACACACTCTGGTAAAATTCTAATTGTGTGTGAGATATGTGTATGACTAGAACCTGCAAACAGGGGAATAAATTTTTATCGCTCAGAATAGGCTCAAATTTCGAGAGATGAATTATTTCAAGGTAAGGATTAACGTGGCATTGTTAGATTAAACTGGGGAATTCCCCGGTTCGTGGCGTATCCTCGGTTTGTTGGTGTGTATTCATACGAAATTACCCAGTTGGCTATGTTTACAAACGCACATGCGTGCGTGTGTTTGCGTGTGTGTGTGCGCGCGCTCGACCGCGCGCGCGGGTGTGTGTGTGTGTTTGTAGTGTGCACGTCTGCGTGCTGTGGGTTTCGTTTTGGGGAGGCTGCGTTTTTGGAACATGGCATTCCCTGTTTGATATTTTCTTTGTTTTTTAGTCACAATTTATTCTGTAATCTCAAGTAACTTTACTGGCTGTAATGTTTTAATGTACGTTGTAAAGAAAAAAAAATAACATACACAGATGTAAAAGAGCAACATAACAAAACATTGATTGATTGGACTGTTACATATAAAAATGTTATTTGAAATTCTAATGTTTGCTACATTTAATTTAATCAACACTGTACAGGATTGACAGGAGATGCATATCATTACAGGTGAAGTGTTGACATTCTATCTTTCACGTTTACTTCACATGAATAATGTCCCACTAGCGTTTCTCGTAAAAACAAATGCAACGTCAGTTTTCTGGAAACAAGTGAACATATCGTCACTATCATGGGAAGAAAATCAAATTGTGACATTGATTGAGTGGATCAGTAATAGGTAATCAAGTTTACCCTTTTCTACTATTACTATTCTTCTTCAATAAAGATGTACATTTCATAGAAATCGATATAGTTTTACATTATTTAAATATAAATATCGCAAAACTGAGAATAATATCCCCCATTTGTAAGGAAGAACTTAAATTAGTAAAAGAAAATAACAATGCTTGTCATTTCAAATCTGCATGAATATCAGCAGTAGCCGTAACTCATTTTAATTATAGTTATATATTTGGATCGCTATAAGTATGGCTTTCACGTCTTGTCATTTATAATTTACGGCGGTTTAAAAGACAATACCCAACTGTGTTTCTGTTGTTTTGCTTTTTTTGTTGTTGTTTTTTTATTGTCTATTTGTATTACATTGTCTATGTTTTCTGGTGTAAATGTACATCTCTAAGATATGTTGTACGGAGGATGCGTGGTTGGGACGTGGTAATTTCAATTAAATCTTTGTCATACTTGAACATATTTCTGTCAGTTAAAACATGTTTCAGACATATATATAGTATTCAAACAATTTTATTTACAAACAAAAATGCTTTATATATTGTTTTATATTGTATTATGAGTATATTACCTGTGGCAATTTTTTTGCAGAAATTCAAATGTTTTAAGTATAAATTTTTCTGACGCGAGGCAATAATAGAAAATAAAAAAAATAAGAATAAGAAGCCCATATCGCAACAACTAAAGCTAGAATTTCCTTTGAGAAAAAATGCATGTCTCTCCGTTAAAGTTATATTACAACGGAAGGATAAATGAAGTTGCGTAAAGATATCCAATGTGTAGCTTTTACTAAAATAAAGCTTATTTTTAGCTACTGATTAAAATGTAGGAAATCATCATCAATTGAATCTAATTGAATCTTATTGGGCGAAATTTGTCAACAAAATGTGTTTGTAGATCTACATTCTAACAGTCATCTGTTCAAAATCTATAAATATATAAGGCGTGTACTACTGTTAAACTAATACACAGCACTGTTTATACAAACAAACATGTCCATTTTATCCTAGCATAGATACTAGGAAATAATTGTTCATATGTTTAAACATGAATTTGGATTTAATATTTCTTAAAGCAGATCGTAAGTTTATAGCAAATATGTGCCAAGTTATTTTTTATCATTCATAGTTACTAGAATATTTTTGAACGTCCATGATATACTGCCCGCGTTACAATTTAGCTAATTTATTGTTATTGATATTGAATCAACATAATTGGAAGTTGCATTATACCGGTACATGTGTATATTTAAAAAATGCATATCGCTGCCAGTGCAGATACTGATCCATATGACCAGAAGTATTGAGCAAGAAAAAATCCTCAGAAAAAAACATTCACACACACACACACATATATATACATACATACATACCTACGTACATACATACATACATACATACATGCATATACATATAAATAGAGACACAGAGAGAGAGGGAGATAGAGAGAGAGAGAGAGAGAGTTAGGATGTGTCTTTTTCGCAAACATGCGCACCCATTTATTTGAAAATCGATCAAAGCGGTTGAAAATTACAGAGCGGACATGAAATACTAAATTTGTACATTTTGTCTCATCGTAAGATCTAGATCATAATTGAAAGTTGCATACTCATACTACAAGTCTTATTATTGGATATATCCTACCTTGTTATTCGAACATTTTTCAATGAGGTAGAAAACTGCAGAGCGGACACATTTTTGTTACTTAACTTCTACACAATATGACATAAAATATCCACGTTAACTCATAATGGCTTATGTCTGTGTAAAGTGAAACCAAAATTCTTAAACGGCAATAAGAAAATAAGAAGCAGAACTGATACAAGAGTATACGTGTGTATTTGAAATCTCATTTGACGGTACGATCTGAAATGACTAAAAATTGCTCACTGCACGCATCTTTTTGGGGCAAACTTTTAAAATATTGTATCGATCTTAGAATGTTTTGGATTATTAGGACGATTTGAACTCATTTGCACTCATTAAGCTCCAACTATGACTATATAAACCCTTGCAAGTTATGATAGGGGACAGAAATGACAAGTTGAGAAAAAACATGCATGTTGTTGTTTGGTATTAAACGCTGCTATAATATATATATATATATATATATATATATATATATATATATATATATATATATATATATATATATATATATATATACAGAGAGAGAGAGATAGAGAGAGAGAGAGAGAGAGAGAGAGAGAGGATGAGAAACTTGTGATTGATATACAACGGGCTCTAAAACAACAGTTTGTGTAGTCATGAATTAACAGAATCGGATTTATTGAGTGTTAGGCCAGAGTTTTTTAATAACTTGGGTTACGGGAGCGCCGGTCCTAAATTCTCCAAAATCCAAATAAAAATAAAATTCAAAATTGCGATTTTATTTTTATTTTCCCCGACGCTTGCATCTACTTTCCGTGGTGGAAAATAAAACAGTGTCTATTAACCTACAATAAATATCACAGCGTGTACAAAGGACATCCTCAAAGGACGACAAAATCAATACACACCGTGACGTAACTTTACTAGAACGACGTGACTAGCTCAGCTCCATAACTAATCAAAGCGGTTGATGATCGACAGCCTCGTAAAAACTGCCGATGTAATGAAGTATTTCGACCCCCATAGAATAACGACCCCCCGGTCATTATTCTGTAGAAAATGTGACTCCTTTCCTGTAAAATATTGACTCCCCTTATAAAAAACTGACTCCCTTTGAAAACTCTATAGAATAACGACCCCCCGGTCATTATTCTATAGAAAAACTGACCTCTCCAAGTAAAATACTGACTCCCTAAAGATGACTCCCTTCGAATCTCATAGAATAACGACCCCGGTTATTATTCTATAGAAAAAGTGACTCCTTCCATTAAAATACTCGCTGCCGAAATTACTACATTCGAATTCTCATACAAAATCAATTTCCGGACTCTATTCAATTAAAAAAGTTATTCTTTCCGTGTAAAACACCGGCTCCTAAAAAGACTTTCGACGATAATATCTATTAAAAAGTGATCCCCACCAAACCTAACAGGCAATTTTACTAGATCTACAACTCTAATACTCTCCATTGCCAATAGTTAACATTTTGATTGTACTACTACTACTGGTGCCGCTACTTCTATTGCTATTACTACATGAACTTCTTCTTCTTCTTCTACTACTACTACTACTTCTACTACTACTACTACTACTACAACTGCTACTACTGATACTACTATACCTGCTTCCACTAATACGTCTTGTACATCTACCTCTTCTTCTCCTGCTGCTGTTGTTGCTGTCACTTATTCCTCTGCTGCTGCTGCTGCTGCTACCACTGCCACTACTACTACTACTACTACTACTACTACTACTACTACTTTCTATTGTTGCCGCTACCGTACTTTACTGCCACTGCTAAGTATTTCAACTTCTATTAATACTAAGTTCTATGCTAGCAGTTTCTTGTGCAGTTTTCTTCTGAAGAATTATTTAATACCGAAGTTTGCAGGGATTATTGACACTGGTGTGTTTTGTGAACGTATTGTGAATTGTTATTTTCCTGAAAAAAATGTATACACCAAGATACAGCGTCTAGAAATAGAATCCCTTTTCCCGTTGCGGAATGCTCTGATTTCTGTGTCAAGTGATGGTATCTGGGGCTAATGGTCAAACGGACAGACGGACGGACAAGGGCAAATCTATATGCCCCCCTCCCCCGGGTGGGGGCATAAAATGCAGCAATTAGGCCTTAGATACATGAGTTATCACTAAATTTGACCAAATGACCGGGGTCGATTTTTTTATGGGAGTCAATATTCTTCGTGAGGTTCAGTTTACTTCACGTGGGGAAGTCAAAGTACTATGATCTGGAGGTCATAATACTATGACCGGGGGATCACTTTTTCTATAGAATAATGACCGGGGGGTCATTATTCTATGGGGGTCGAAATACTTCATTACACCGGCAGTGTTTGAGGTGAGTGACAGTGTGAAAGTATCGTGTCTGATAGAGAACGTCTGTAAATATAAACCGTTATCCAGATCAGCTGACGTGTTTAGAAGGCGTTAATTGCAGACAACAAAAGGCTTGGATTAAATTGGTGAAACAAGCTCCTAAGTCGGAAGACAAAGTAACTTAATTGTGGAAAATATATCGATAATTTCAGCACAAAAACCTCAACAAGTAACTATATTTTAGCAAATGACATTTCACATCCAGTTTAAATTAATACACTTTTTCCGACCGGTAATAAATTTGCTACTTACTTTGGATTTTCATCAATGATAAATCCTTTTACAGTATTTTTAGAAGAAAAAAAAAACATTCAATTTGTCTCCTGACCTATTAAAAACTGATATCTTTGACACATTTCGACCAGCACATGGCAGCTGACATCAAAAGGAGTGTCGGCAAAATTTTCCTTTATTGATTTTCTTTGATGTGGGATAAAAGTTAACTGGTTGGGTATTGCAAGGTGAATGACGTAGTTTGACATAATTCTACTCCAAGTAAAATGTACTTCAGATTTTTTAAGTGGATTTTCGTTTTGTAGCTGAACAACAGTAAGTCTGGTGATTTTAATAAAATGCTGACTGTTGCTATAAATTTAAAAAACAATAAAATATTTTTTGTTAAATAAGATGTTTTCTAATCAGTCTATAGTGGTCCTTTTCTCTAAATTCTATTACTTTATGCACTGTTCTGAACCAATTAGTATGATGATGATAGTAATGATTATGATGATGATGGTGATGATGATGATGATGGTATTGAAGGTAACTTTACAAAGTGAAAATATGTAGGACTCCAAGAAAATTTAAGAGGGACTCCAAAATCTGAATGTTAGGCAGTCCTGACTCCATGAAATTGAATCATAATGGAAGCCCTGCAAGGGTACTGAACTCCATGTATGGACCAATTACTTTTAATATTCTAAAACATTTGAAACTGAGTAATATTACAAAATCTTGAACTATCAAAGAAAAAGTATGTGTAAGTTTGAATGTAGTACCTTTGCTGATTGTTTTTAAAATTCGCAATTTAAATTTTAAAGTCTACCTCAAATTACTTTCAAAGTTGTAGCCAGATATGGAGTTCAGTAACTTTTAAGAGACCCCTCACACTTAACAAGCTTGGGACTGTCTGGCATGTATTGTGTAAAATGGCCCATGTCGGAGCATAAATGAAAAATGGATAAATCATAAAAGAAAAAAGTGAAAAGCTATTTCCGTCTTCCTTAACCCTTACAATGGTACAACCGACTGGTTTTGCCTTTGCGACCAGTGCAGACCTAGATCATCCTGCACATCCGTGCAGACTGATCATGGTCTGCACTGTTCGCTATTCAGTCAGTACATTTTGAGTGAACACCCCTTCGAATGATAAATGGTATTGCCCAAATTGAATGATGAACCTGTCCATTTTAGAAACTTAGCGTGCTAAGGGTTAAAAGGTCAGAAACACAATATGCATAGGATGTGACAACAATACTACACTACACTATATATAATCACACCAACACCAGAAAGAGAATACAATGCCAGGCATGTTTTTTCTCTATTTATTAGCAAGCTATATATATGTTTAAAGCAGGCAAGCAACATGCAAAAAAATTCAAGTATTTAATAGTTTCTACAACATAATATCATAACATACAACATGGAGGCTTTAATAAAGAAAGTGGGTAATAAAATGCTTCAAATTGGGAAAATAACTTGTCTGATTTATCTAGACTGTGTTGTGAATCTACATTTGCCTGAAACAACATTTTTTTTTTTGACCCAGTGGCACTTTTTACAAAATAAAATTTTTTGTGTTTTTTTTTCATTTTTTTTTTTTTTTCCGATGCTAACATTTTCCTGCTTTATTTTTATTTTTATTCCCTCCTCCTAATGCTCATTTTTGGAAAATCTCCCGTAACCCAAGTTATTAAAAAAACTCTGGCCTAAATGATACAAAAAATAGCAGTTATGAAAAATAAATAATAGCAATTTTATGAGGGTTGGTTTTACCAATTTTGGTTGACCAGATTATACGGGAAATTTTATTGGTTCTTTCTCTTATTTTTGTACGTTTTTCACTTTTCTATATCAAAAGTTGTCATTTTTAAAGACAAGACTTTATAAATTACCTCCCCGAAATGAAATCCACACCATGTTCCCAAGGTACAGGACTGTGTGTGATATCTTAACTTCGCAAAGTTAATACTTCCACGAACTATTGTCACATGGTACGTTATGTTAAACACAGAAATACTCTTGTAAGCGATTATAACAAAACACTTTAAAGAACCATATACGCAATTAAAGAGGAAAGCGTAGCGTCTAATTTTAAAAGTGCTGAACACCAAATATATGTCTCAAATTGTTGGGCATAACATCTGTTAGTAAGGCGCCATGACAAGTGTGAAATCGCTTCGACTCAAAATCTTACAAAATTTGCTAATACCATATCCATACGCGCTAGATAATGATGTACCTTGTTGCAAATGTATCTTTAAATTACTAATGCATCTGTAACGTGGTAGTAAAATTTAGCTTTTTGTCGAAATTATGATAGCGAATGCCCTGCGGAGAACGTTATTGATTATATATTGCTTACGTTATTCGATAAAGAAAATGTAGAAGCTCCACAGATTGTATAATAAGACAAAAATGAAAATGTTGAATGTTCATTTTGATTGAGCCTGTTCATTGACGGTAGTGGAAATACATGGTTCCGTAAATGCCATGTAGTCAATTAACTGGTAATATACTGATTACGTTCATTAAACCTTAAGAGGTCAATTATTGCTATGATAATATAATGTTTCTCTTTTATCATATTTAAATGACAGTTTAAATAAGCTAATAAAAAATACCAGGAGAATGTTCTAATATCGTTATTTCTTGTCCTGTTTAAAATTTGGAAATATGCTAATAAGAAAACGCTGAATATGAATGCCTAAATTGCAGGTCTAGGTCAAGATCTTACCACTTAAGCACTCCTTCGTCATTGTGACCTTGCCTTATTAAAATTAATCAATATTATTCGCGACTACAAGTGGTTTCATGTTTCTCGCCAATAAAGCATTTTCTACACATTTCTAAGAACTGAAACTGAAATTAATTAATTTTATAAATTTCTATGCAATGACATATCCAGTGGCGCTGTACATTTAACAAACCTTACAATATAAATGATGAAATGTAAAAACTCACGAAACATTAAAAAAGTATTGAATTCGTTTCTTAGTGCTTTATACGACTCAAACTGATCTGCGTTACCGTAACGCCTCCATGTACGTTCAGATTTTCTTTTTTGTTGCTTTAGATGTTGCAATTTTTCATTGAACCATGGTTTGGGTGCTCTCTGAATTATAGATTTCTCTTTAAGAGGAGCGTACTTATTCAGGACATCCTCTATTTCCGATTCTAACTCATTCACAACATTGTTGATATTCTGTGAATCAAAGTTTATTGCACATAGGTCACTGGAAAATTCTGATTACTTCAAATGTTTGAAGTTTCAAATGATATGCATATACTCTTTTTTAACATCTAAGAGAACCGTAACATCAAGGTGATCAGATAAAATGGTCCAGGCTCACATTTCTCTATATTAAGGTCAATAAATGACTCAGTTATGACTAGATCCTAGCTATGTTCTCCTGCATTAGCACTGAAATCAGCATGTTGTTCCAGGCCCATTGCTACAAGGGAATCTTTAAAGTTAGTAATAACACTCTTGTCACTGTAATCAAGCAAATTAAAATCACCAATTATAAGTGAAGTTTCATAATGTGGCAAAATGTGTTCGGTAAAATCAAAGAAATCAACAACAAACTGGTAACCAGTCGATAGAGCCGTGTATGGACAAAATTTTGAAAACGAGTTTCCAAATACTATATTTAAATCTTCGAACAGTACCGTGAGTTACCATTCGCAAATTGATCGTGTTTCTACGAGTGATCAGAATACCACCACCGGTTTGCTTTTTTTTATATTAGTAACACTTAATTTATATCCATTCTGGTTCAAGTCAGATGTTTCAAACTGATGTAGTTTCTCGTCCAAGTTTCAGTCAAAAGAGCGAAATCTACCATCTCATCCCTGAAAAATCATCTTTCTTTAGCAACAGATCTACAGTTCAAGGTAAAGCAGGATACATGTTTGCTTGTATTTCTGTACGGATTGTATTTCTCAGGGTATATCACTTTTTTTTAAAGTTCACACCATTTTGTTTAGGAATTACTGTACTTTTACAACCTCGTTTACTTCTGTGGATTTTCTTTTTACAGGCTATATTGTGTAAGTTTATGATCCTATATGCCGCAGGGTGTAGTTTCCCTAATCCCCTATCGTTCGATAACGTATATCCGTTATCCAATAATTGATCTCTAGTGTAGGTATACTTTACAAGTGAACGACAGGTAATGTCTGATGTAACTTCATGAAGAAATTTATCAAAATTTCACTGGATGCAAGCCACACAATCACTGAAGATACTGCAACCTAGTAGTTCAGAAAGATTCAACGTACATTTATATCCATTATATCCAATTTTCAGCACAATCTCCACACAAAACTTTATTAGTGAGTTATTCTGGTAAGATTTAAAAGCAAAGAAAACACGTCTGCCTCATACGGCGACAGTGTTTATTCTTACAAAATCTAATTATATATTATATTCCTTTAAAGAACCGTATACGCAATTAAAGAGGAAAGCTGAACAGCAAACATATCTAATTATATATAATATTCCTGTGGTGTTTACGAAATGGGACACCAACCTGTAAATGCATCTACCGATATAAAGGAAATGTGACTTTACTTTCGCCTGAAGTCTGAACTGACAGCGAAACGTCAGCCATACTCTCAAACCCACGTTACCACTCATCCCATTGATAAAATATTTTACTGTTGGACATTTTCCAGTTAACATAATACAGTATAGTAACTGTCGTTCCGTTCATCTTTTATTCAAAACACTAACTACGTATTATCGCTTATCTTCATTCATCAATTATTTTCAGGGTATGACCAAAACAGTATGTCTGCAAAGCATTTTCATGATGTCAAATGTATTATTTGACGCAATTGGCGGAACGTTAACATTTCATATAAACATTCACCAACGTAGATTAGAAAATAAGAAAAAGAACACAATTGGACCGGTGGACTTCACATGGTGGTGCCATGGAAATTAGCATTTACTTATATTTTTTCAAAGAAAGCATTATTTTGATATTGCGACTAAACACTTAAACATCTAAAATTTATAACAGTGTTATCGATTTTTTATAGTATGTGAAGATATGACAGCATTTGTCAGGGTTTCTATAGAACACACCTCATAATTATTTGTCTTCTATATTATTAGTTTGTTTCTTGAGATATTTGCCCAAATCAATCGTTGTATGACATTTTTGTGTTCTGTTTTCCTTGCTTTCAGTTCCAAGACAAGGCTTCCCCCTATCATATACGATGCTTTTATAAAAAGACAGCCAATCACTGGTCGCACTATCAGTTCCTCTAACATTATAGACAAAACACCGGAAGGAATAGCTGAAATTGTACAATGGGGGACTGTGATATTGCTTGACTTTTTAACTGCACATCTAGACAGGTAATGTATCATTGTCGTCTGATTCATATGTCATAACATGCAAAATATCTTAATGCTGAACATACGTTATTTTTTACAAATCTATATTTTATTTGTGTCTTCAGATAACACTTATATCTATACTGCATAAATACTATGAATATAATTACAATATAAATATAGGCAATGTGCAATACATTAAATGGCCATTATCATCATGTGAAACTCCTGCCATATTTTGTATTCAGTATGTATTTAATTGTCTAATTATTTCATATACAGGTATGTCAGGATTAATTTCGCAGAAGGAAGAGGACACCATCCAAGTTTTTCTTCGAATTATACAAAAAACCTAATCCATTCTAAAAATGGGAAAATATGGCTGATCGACAATGAAAGTACATTTTTCTTGTCTTATTTCCTAACAAAATGTGCAAAATATAATTGTGTAGCACGACGGCTAAGATTTTATGAAGTTGTGCTTAAAACGGTTTGTGTTTTTCAACGATCAGTAGTAAATGCACTCATGCGTCAGTTAAGAAACGGCTCAATATACAAAAGTCTTTTGTTGCTTTCCAAAACATTTCAGCCTCTACAAGGTGGTCTGACATTCGACGACAAATACAGCTTAATTGCAGATGTACTTAATAAAAGAGTAGCTCAAGTTGTAAAATGGATACAGTATTGTCAACATAAGCATCAATTTTAAGGATCATAATTCCATATCACGTCTTTACTTAAATTTATATGGTGTATATCAATACCACCGCGTCCAGTTGTTACTCTGAGAAATTGGTAACGTATGGAGCCTTTTTTGGTTATTTGGGGTATGATAAATTGTCATTTTCAATTGAAATTATTGTCAGAGATGGCATATAGCACAAGATGTGCTCCGACATTGATCATTACTCGTTGCTATTCGTTTTCCAGCAATTCTAAGCATTTTTCACAATTACTTTGGAAAACCATGAGAATACAAGTACGAAATTGCTACATAAAGGTTGCAAAGTGATGTGCACGGCCGTAAATGCACGTTGTATCAATGAAAGTATGAAGCTGTAGTCAAATGTCTTCGTTTGGGAACAGCTATATCCAAACATGTCTTTAATCTTCGTTACTTTTAAGTAAGAGTGTTATAATCTTTGTTACTGAAGGCATGAAGGCATGTGTAAAGGTTCAACTTAATACTTGCGTCATTTTCACAGACAGCGACTTGCATTCAAATCTTTAATAGGAATATTCTAAGTAGTGGCATATTAAACTTTGTTAAAATTCAAATCTGAATTAAACAACTT
>NW_026462027.1:0-72339 GCF_021730395.1 Mercenaria mercenaria | reverse complement strand
CACTTAATTGCCTCGTTCAAAACCACGCTTTGGGTGTAAAATTCATTTATGTTTATGTAATAAATTTTTTTGCTAGCATGTGGAACATCGCAGGTTCTACCATTGATGGTGTTTTCCTCCAGGGGCATACCTGAGCATGCTCCTGCACAGTGTTGTAAGCAGATCTTGAGGTATGGAGCATAGGAAGATAATCTTAATCTCGTTGATAATGATTTGCGGGTATTGGGTCAACTCGTCCCCGTTTTGATCATTTCATCCACGCGTAATTAGATTTGATTAATAGTTCAATTTTATGCATTTCGTCCCCCACCCCCTCCTCCCGCCCCTCCTCATATATTTAAGGTATTTTTTATCTCCCCACACATACATATGGTGCATATAACATTGCTGCTGTCCGTCCGTCCCTACGTCCTGAAAGTCTCGTGCCCCACAGTGTTAGCCTGGTTTGCTTTACATTTTCACAGATGAACAACCTAGATGTGCAGATGACCATAAAGGAAGGAATATTTTCTGTGACTATTTTACCACAGTTCTGGCCCTTTGATAGTTTTGCTATATAGAATATAGAGAAAAATCTTGTGTGTCCAAGTCCTCCTACACTATTAGCCTAATTTGCTTCAAACTTTCACAGATGAACAAGCTTGATGTGCAGATGACCATTAAAAGAAGGATTTTTTTCTCTGAATATTTTACTGCAGTTATGGCTCTTCGATAGTTTTTGCTATATAGAGGATGGCACAGTATGTGGGGGCATCCTTGTCCAATCGACCTAATTCTAGTTTCCTTTTATATTTCATCTTTTACGTTGAAAATTGGTGTTTGCAAAATGTTATTTTTGAACGAGTGATATTATATTGCTTGTTAGTTAAATAAAGATAAATTATTTAACTTGTTAATTAAGGAAAAATAGGACTTAATGTGCAGGCTCCATAACCTCAGATCCCCTTTCTAAATTCCAGTTTGTTTAGTTCTGCTCATTGTTTTCTCGTTTAGGGCAAACCCATTATTTTAACTGGGGACCATACGCCGCTTTTCATGGAATTACACACTAGTGTAGCATTGAAGGTTCCATGTGAACCGCCGTATGAACACATTTGCGGATGTCTCTAAATTGTTTTTTGTACTTTTAACATGTGTAAATGTTGAGTTCTGCTCAACCCGGGGCTAGAGGGCGTGGACGGTAGCAGGCATTTCCACTACCGTCCATGAACAGGCTCAATCAAACCGAGCCTGCAACATTTTCGTTTTTATTGTGTTGAGCGACCTGTGGAGTTTCCACTTTTTCTATTTAAGATAATAGTGGGAAAAGAGAGAATAATAAGACTTATGCTCTAATTCGTTACTCTCAAACGAGCATAAATCATTTACACTCTTTGAACATACACTTTAAAAACAACATAACACAAGATTGAATTAGGCTAGAGGGATCGTTAGCAAACCGTCCCAATCAACCGTTTATTAGACATTTACGGATTAAGTCTACGTGGACTGTGAACACCTAAGACGATCGATTTTTCAAGGGGACCGTCTCAACATGATAATTTTAATTTATGTTTGGTAGGAAAACATTCCTATAATGATGGTAAGGTCTGGCTTAATATGTCACTGCATAGGATAATATTTGGATTTGTCTGTCCGTCCGTCTGTTCGCCAAAGAAATGTTTTGTTATACATATCGCAAAAAGTATTTGATCTAGCGTCATAACACTTTCCTGAAATGTTCTTCAATATTATAAGTTGCGCATCTGCGACAAAGTTGAAAAGATGAGCTAGTCTGATCGCAATGTATCCGTATTCCATCGTCGTCGTCGTCCAACATGAAAAAATCTAAACAGGGTCAGTTGGGATCAAAATGTAGGTCAGCAGGTAAAACATTGTGAAAACTGTAGAAAACGTAATATCTTGCGTCTCCATTCCTTTGTTGTTATTATACGCCCGAAGGGACGTATTTTGGGATACAACAGGTGTTCCTCTGGCTGTCTGTCTGTCTGTTTGTCTGTCTGTCCGTCTGTCCGTTAACAATTTCGTGTCGACTCCGCTCCTTGAAGGATTTTAAACAAACTTGAAACAAATGTTATCCACATCAAGAGGACGTGCAGAGCGCCTGTATCAGGTGGCTTGCTCTAAGGTCAAGGTCACACTTAGGGGTCAAGGTCATATGACTTTGTTTCGTGTCCGCTCTGTAACTCTTGATCTGTATGAGGGATTTTAAAGAAACAGTGCACAAATGTCCACCACATCGAGTCGACGTGCAGAGCGCATGTTTTGGATGGCTAGATACAAGGTCAAGGTCACACTAAGGGGTCAAAGGTCATATAACTTTGTTTCGAGTGCGATGTGTAACTGTTGAACTGCTTGAAGGATTTTAAAGAAACTTGGCACAAATGTTTACCACATTGAGACGACGTGCAGAGCGCATGGCTCGCTTCAAGGTCAATGTCACACTTAGGGGTCAAAGGTCACATGACTTTGTTTTGTGTTTATGTTGCATTGCATTGCGGTGCTCTTGGTTTTATTTGGCATAACCATTTTTTGTCCACTTACAATATTTTTTATTGAATTACTTCCCTTTTATGTTACTATAAATAGGTTATTTTGTAACATTTTTATTACTGGCCGTAGGGAAAAAAACCGATACCACTTTTCTGTGGTACAACATGGATGGTACCTGCAAAGTTAAGGTGTATTTTGACATATCTGTACCTGGTAATGATTTTAGTGGACTTAGAGTTTTTCGCGGAATTTCTTCCCTTTGGTTTCCTTTTCGTTTGGGCTTCAACAGTAAAGTTCTTTAAATTTTGCTCCCATCCCCTGATATAATCCTTCGGGCGTATATTGCCCCGCTTGGCGGAGCACTTGTTATTTCTGTATTAGCGTTATAGACTTTGTATTTGTACAACTTTATTGTTTCAATTTGTCAGTAGTGGATGGACGAAGAGATGGACAGTTTTTTTACTAGATAAATGAACGGAAGATAGGAAAATAATCAAAATAGAAAAAACTTCCCATTTATACTGTATTATGGCATAAACATGAATGAAATGAAATTCATTTCTTGTTGACAGTTATCAGTTTATACAATCAATCCGACATGTTTTCTTCTACACACAAGGAATGCACAGACATGTACGGTTCTTGAAAGTCGTTGTCGTGAGTGGCTCCATACAGAGCTTACACACTTGTAACACTTCAATCTGCGATTGAATGTTCTACAGTTATTCTGTAATGACATATATATTTGTTCAATTTAGTACATTTAATTAAAAAGGGGCATAATTCTGTCAAAATCCAAACAGAGCTACGGGGATTGCTTTTCTTGGTGTAGATTTCGATAGTAAATAAATATTTTAAGTTTCAAGTCAATAGCTTTGATAGTAACAGAGATATTTGACTTTATCAAAAACTTTAACCAAAAATTCTAAGTTAAAAAGGGGCATAATTCTATCAAAATTCAATCAGAGTTATGCGGATAGTTTCTCCTGGTGAAGCCTTTGATGGTAAATAACTATTTTAAGTTTCAAGTCAATAGCTTCGATAGTAACAGAGATATTTGCCTTTTTCAAAAACTTTAACCAAAAATTCTAAGTTAAAAAGGGACATAATTCTGTAAAAATTCAAATCAGAGTTATGGGGATTGTTTCTACGCGTGTAGACTTAAGTAGTAAATTAGTATTTTAAGATTCAAGTCAATAGCTTTGATAGTAACAAAGATATTTGACTTTCAAGATCCAAAAAATTAACAGAAAATTCTTAATTAAAAAGGGGCATAATTCTGTAAAATTTCAAATCAGAGTTATGGGGATTAATTTTCCATGTGTAGACTTCGATAGTAAATAAGTATTTTAAGTTTCAAGTCAATACCTTTGATAGTAACAGAGATATTTGACTTTATCAAAAATTTAAACAAATATTTTAAGTTAAAAAGGGACATAATTCTATCAAAATTCAAATCAGGGTAACGCAAAATGTTTTTCCTGGTGTAGACTTCGATAGTAAATAATTATTTTAAGTTTCAAGTCAGTAGCTTTGATAGTAACAGAGATATTTGACTTTATAATAAAATTTAACAGAATATTCTTAATTAAAAAGGGGCATAATTTTGTAAAATTTCAAATCAGAGTTATGGGATTTGTTCATCCTTGTGTAGACTTCGATAGTAAATAACTATTTTAAGTTTCAAGTCAATAGCTTTGATAGTAACAGAGATATTTGACTTTATCACAAACTTTAACCAATAATTCTAAGTTAAAAAGGGGCATAATTCTATCAAAATTAAATCAGAGTTATGCGGATAGTTTCTCCAGGTGAAGTCTTTGATGGTAAATAACTATTTTAAGTGTCAAGTCAATAGCTTCGATAGTAACAGAGATATTTGCCTTTATCAAAAACTTTAACCAAAAATGCTAAATTAAAAAGGGACATAATTCTGTAAAAATTCAATCAGAGTTATGGGGATTGTTCTTCCTTGTGTAGACTTTGACAGTAAATAAGTATTTTAAGTTTCAAGTCAATAGCTTTGACAGTAACAGAGATATTTGACTTTATCAAAAATTTTAACCCAACAGAGATGCCGACGCCGACGCCGGAGCGAGTGCAATAGCTCTACTTTATCTTCGAAAAGTCGAGCTAAAAACAGGCATATCCAAATTTATATCACCTAACGCATAGTGATGATATAATAACTCAAACCCTATTGCCGTTATAAACTCTTTTTCATATCGCGCATAATATAATTAAACTATGTTGAGACGGTCCCCTTGAAAAATCTATCGCCTTAGGTGTCCACAGTCCACGTAGACTTAATCCGTAAATGTCTATTAACCCAACCAACAAAAAGATATACTGTCAGAATCCATACTGTCAAAATATTACACATTTTCTCGTTCACCAACAAAATTTTTAATGAAATTTCTAATTAATAAAATATCTTTATAAAAACATATTTGTAAATTTCTGAAAAAGCCAAAGTCAGGTGTGCTGCGAGCGGGATACCTAACCCTACTCCGTCGTGGGAGGGGGAGGTATTTAATGAAGGGGTCCAAGGCTCAAGACCAGCGGCTCCTTCCGGCCTGCCTGACATATATACCCAATTTTGAAGCAAAATTAAACGTTTTTGTAGTTTTGACGCAAAAAAACATGACTGAAAATATAGGAGGAATTTTCCTGAAATATAAATCGATTTTTACATTACGTATAATAACGTCTTTAGGCACAAAACAATGTATATGTATAATTGCATGTTAAAAACCAAACTTATTTCATGTGACGAAAAAAAGAGTCCATAATATGTTTCACAATTGTTACACTTCCATTTAATCACCTGCCGAACTGTAAATCTGAAATTAAAATTAAATATTGTGAGTCGTGTGAAATGGTATGACATAATAATTGTTGACATTTTTTTTTTTTTTTTTTTTTTAACAAATAAACGAAAATATTTAAATATTTTCGGAAATTTCACAACTTGACGGCTTGTCTAATAAACCTCGAATGGCAACTCGTACTACTACCAAAAAACTCGTGCATTTTTACCGCGTAATCATAAACCCGCTTATTTCCTTATAAGGAGATTTCTAGTTACGGTGTATGCTCCCGATAATAAATACATTTATGCTCTAATTCGTTACTCTCAAACGAGCATAAATCATTTACACTCTTTGAACATACACTTAATAAAACAACATAACACAAGATTGAATTAGGCCAGAGGGATCGTTAGCAAACCGTCGAAAAATAAAGAACGGGAAAATTACCAGCCTCCACGCAGACTTATTCCAAATCAATCGACAACCGGAAATAACATTACGTTTGAGACTGGAAATTTTCATTAAGCGTAACTATAAATATCAACATATAATGTATTTTACATATAAAGTAAACAGTAACACACAATGTTAATTACTTCAAATATTTGAAGTGTAATGTCAATGAGATTTTTTTTTCTTTTTTTTTTTTTTATAAACCCAAGTTTTTCGTTACACTTAATTTCTCATCAATGTCTTCTAGGACGTAACCGTCCTTTGCTTTCTCGCTCTTCCACCTTCCGTGTTTCTTAAACAGTCTATCTGATATACTGTTCATTGCGCTTACTGTTGCGCCACCTCTTCTTAGACTATGCGTTCCATATTCATGTGCGTTAAGTCCCAGTTCGCTTAATAATTCTCTAAGAATCTCACTGCATCGAGTATAAGACAAACGATTCGATTTCCGAAATATTTAAAAAAAAAAAATAAAATAAATAAATAAATAAAATTCATAATAACTTTGTAAATCTGTATGTTTTAATATATCAGTAAACTTTATATTGTAACGAAAAGTAAAAAAGAAAAGCAGAACGATGTTCTAATGATTTCAGCATTAAAGTTGAAAAAAAAAATCAGTTTCATTAGAGCTTATCATTTTATCTTTTAAGGCTCCTGTGACCTCGTATTCTAATTTTCATCCAAGCTAACCTTTGTAGCTAATAAGTAAGGCTCCTTTGACCTCTTTATATATATATATATATTTCAAAATGGCTAACCTCTGTAGCTAATAAGGCTCCTGTGGCCTATAATAGGAAACTAATACCATTTATTCCCGGATATACTAACTTTATAACTATTTCTTCTTAATATTACTTCCTATATTCATTGTTACATTCTAGGATTAACACAAATGGTTAAAGATAGCGTATCAAAAGTAGCATCTAATTTTATGGCTAAAATACAGCCATGGAAATGCTTCGATCCGAGTAAGGACTTTTTGTTTGTGCCATGAACAAAAATGCTCGGGTCGAAAAACTCTAAAACGTCTTTAACATAGTGCTTCCAGTTAAGTGTTTCATCTTCGAAAATTAGAGGCCAAAAAGCAGCCGACTGCCATCTGGGAACTACAAGTACACCTACTGAATGACACTTAATCAGATGTATGATTGTTTTACAAACTAGGTTAACAGGGGGTACCAGCCAATGATTTTCACCGAACCAGTCTGTCGAAAAAGCATCTACTGTCTCACATTCTGGATTCCAGAACTCTGAATTAAACCGCGTTGTTTTTCTGTTATTGTAATTAGCAAATCTATCAACTAAAAATGGTTCCCATTTTTTATTTAAAAATGTGAAAAACTCTATGGAAACGCCCCAGTCATCAGCATCAAAAATTCTGGAATAACTGTCCGCAATCTCGTTATCTTTGCGAGGTATCCATAATACTGAAAGATCTAATCCGCTTGAATTGCAAAAATTAAAAATAGACAAAGCCAGGAATTGCAAATCGAGCTTGGTACTTCCAGACTGAACAATAATTTCACAGTTCTTGTTGTCTGTGAACCACTGAACGCGCCTGTTAACTAAAAACTTTGATAATGCGCAAAGACCCCACTCTATGCACTTCAATTCTCTCCATGTGGAGCTTTTTACTTTTTCAGACTCCGCCCATTGTTTGTGCGTAATGCAGTCTGGAAAAGACGGCAAAAACGCGACACAGGCTAAATCACTGGCGTCAGAATAAACTAAGACTGAGTCTTGGGAGATGGGGAATAAATTACGATTGTTCAGACGATCTACATTATCTAACCAAAAAACTAATTCCTGCATTTCGGGGCCATTTTCTGCAATAACAAGAACAGAATCCCAACTGTAACTTTCGTTCACTCTTTTATAAATAAGCCTGGTCATTAAACGTGCTAGGTTGCCCAACACGAAATGCATTGATGCTATCATGCCGGTTACCTTAGCTAGTCTACGGGAAGTAACTCTGTTTGCCATTGTTTTCAAGGCCGTAAGCTCTTGTTTTAAGTTATCTACCCTGTCTTTCGTTACCATTAAGTAAACGATTGAAGATTGAAAATGTGTCCGAGCCAGGTCAAAATTTGTACAGGGATCCAAACTGATTTTTCGTTGTTTGCTAAAAAACCAGATTTGCTTAAAGAATCACGTACGAAATCAGAATTTTTATACGTTTCCTGAAATGAGGAATTTGTTGACCAGCCATCATCTAAATACACAATGATTTTTATACCATGTGTTCTCGAGTATTTAACTGATTCTCTCAAAACTTTAGTGAAAATAAAACCTGCGGAACATAGACCGAAAGGTAAAACAGTAAAAACAAAATATCTGGTAGTATTATTGTGTCTAACAGAAAACCCCAAAAAAGTTTGGTGACTAGTGGAAATACAAATGTATCTATATGATGGTAGCCTGAAGTTAAATCAAACTTGAACATGAATCCATCTTTTTCTACGTAATCTAAAGCTAACTTTATGTCCTCGAAACGCATTTTTTTTTCATACATATTTGTTTACGTGCCTCAAATCTAGTATAAGCCGTTTTTTGCCTAACCGATTTACAGAAACTGAAAGAGGATTTACCACTAAAGGTTGGAAGGGAACCTCTAAAATTCTACCTGAATCTAATAACTCTGATAAAGAATCTAAAACAAATGGCATGTTATCTAAGGCCGACTTATTATTTTTTAAAAATTTTGTTTCTGGTGTATGTATAAACGGAATGCTGTATACGTTTTTAATAACTTCTAGTACATTGTATGTAACTGTTAGCACCTATCTCTTCCCAAAATTTAAACTTTTCCTTTAGTCTGCCCTTTACCGAAATATTATTTGAGAATTTGTTTTCTTGAATTTCAAAGTATTCTTTATGATCATTGTATGTTTCGTAAAAAGAAAGTGTATCTAAATACTCAACTTTGAAATCTTTAACTTCATGCGTTGTCGCTTCAGCATGTCTTGCTGCTGGCTGCTGGGCTGGTGACGGTTTTGGGTTTGGCGTAGGATTTTTGATTGAAGAAGTTGTTTGGGCAACTTAAGCGGTAGTGTCCAAATTTACCGCAGGCAAAACACTGGTCCGTAGGTCTGGGTCACGAGAAAAATCTCTGGCGTCCTTGGAAATCGTATGTGTAGGGACGAAAAGAACCCTGTCCGAACGCTGGTTTCTGAGCGTTCGGGTATGAAGCAGTAGGCACGTTCGGAACAGAATAAGCCTCGGAGAGTAACGTGAGTTAAAAGTTCTTTTCTCTGCCTTGCGTTTTTCATCCCTCTCCTTCAAGATAGCCTCTCCTTCAAGATAGTTAAGGCTGCCTTTTCAGCCTTCTTGATTTTCTTGTTGTCCTCGTCGTCACTGGCAAGATCGTCCTGCTCGTACTCGGAAACGGTGAGCCAGCCTCCTGGAGATTTGTCGGCGAGACGTATTAGCTTGTTACGATGATTCAGCTTCTTTGTAAGCTGATAACATATCTCGCTGGCTTCACAGCTCTCAAAGTGATCAAAACACAGTTCAAGTTTTTTCACTAAAGTCAGTAATTCACAGTTGAAATTAATTTGTACCTGTGCTCCTTTTGATTTCACGGATACAGGTTTCACTGTAACTTGATCCGGTTGTTTGCAAAAGTCCTTTTTAATTTCCGAAAACTTTGAGTCAAAGTAAGATTTTAACTCGTCTATCGATTCCGACATGTTTTAAAATTTCACAACTTGACGGCTTGTCTAATAAACCTCGAATGGCAACTCGTACTACTACCGAAAAACTCGTGCATTTTTTCCGCGTAATCATAAACCCGCTTATTTCCTTATAAGGAGATTTCTAGTTACGGTGTATGCTCCCGATAATAAATACATAGCATGAATGTTGATTAATGTAGGGATAACGCATGTTTCTTTCGTGCTATAACATCTGCAGAATCCGGAGGGAGTGGCTGGTGCCCGAGCATAGCATAAAACGCGTAAAAACAAGTAAATAAATATATTGTCCCTCAATGGCATTAAATTTCTACGTTGTTTTTTTCACGTTGGCGTCATTTTCTTCTGAATTATCCGTTTTGGGGGCGTAAAACGTTTAAGCTTTATCACGGAACGCACATATATAAAAAGGTGTTTTAACAGCACGTGAGCGCGAGAATCTCTCTGTTAACATACGTTTTCTCTCCTGTTAAAACGTAACCGAAAAGTGACAAGAACAGCAGTTTTATACTAGAATGAATGGAGAAGTAATGGAAATATAAAAAAAAAATTATTAGGGACCTGCGTGATCGAGTGGTTAAAGACCTGCTCCAGTCCTACCTTTTGACCTTAAATTGTCACTGAAAAAGCATGAAAATCTTGACTATGAACAGTGACGCCTGTCAAAATAGAGTCTATTTTATATAAAATTCTATATAAGATACCTGTGGTTTTGCGTGCTAAAGTGTGGCGCGCGGCCGTTAACTGTTACCTATTGTAATCATGGGTTGCATACACACAATAGAATTTGAAAAGCCGCGGAGCAGGGCTTTAAGGTCGCTGACTTCAAATCACTTGCCCCTCATCGATGTGACTTCGAGCCTCACTCGGGGCGTTGAATTCTTCATGTGAGGAAGCCATTCAGCTGGCTTACGGAAGGTCGGTGGTTCTACCCAGGTGCCCGCTCGTGATGAAATTATGCACGGAGGGGCACATGGGTTCTTCCTCCACCATCAAAGCTGGGAAGTCGCCATATGACCTACTATTGTGTCGGTGCGACATTAAACCTACCAACAGCAAAATTAATTTATCAAGTAAAGCTTATCTTGAGCGAACATGTTAATCCGTTTGTACTTCAATATGTTTTTGCTAATTATTTTATAATTCCGAAACGAAATTTATGTCCAGAAAAAATAAGGATTCCGCTCAAGCTGTAATATGGCGTTTTCCTGTTTACAGCCAAAAAAAATAAACTGCGATATATGCATTTTTTTAAAGGAAACGAACTAGGAAGAAAATAGAGCATTTTTGTAGGATATCTTAGCAGAAAAAAGTTCTGTTTGAGGAAATGTTTTAACAAAAGTCCTTTTAATGATTGAAATTTATCTTTCCTGGAAATTTCTTCTCTCATTTTTACACTTTAATTTTATATGAAATAGTAATGGATAAAATCAATGATCATGAGAAAAGTTATTATATGCCCGAAGGGACGTATTACGTTATGACGCCGGTGTCCGTTCGTCTGTCCGTCCGTTAGCAATTTCGTGTCCGCTCTGTAACTCTTTAACCCCTTGAAGGATTTCTAAGAAACTTAACAGAAATGTTCAGTCTGGATGTCTAGCTTCAAGGTCGGGGTCACACTTAGGGGTCAAAGGTCATAGGACTTTGTTTCGTGTCCACTTTTAACTCTTGAAGCGCTTGAAATATTTAAAGGAACTTGACAAAATGTTCACCACACCGAGACGACGTGCAGAGCGCATGTTTCGGATGGCTCGCTTCAAGGTCAAGGTCACACTTTGGGGTCAAAGGTCATACCTCCGGGCGTATATTGCTCCGCATTGCGGTGCTCTTGTTAAAATATTATGAACACATATATCTATTTAGTGTTGCAACTGAATACATAATCGTTTTTAGTTTTTTAAATACGTTTTTCTGAATTTCTGCTATTTCGCCTTTACTCTCTCAGCAAATCTGATTATCAAGACCCTGTATTTTGAGAAGAAAATGGGCATAATTATACAAAATTAGAATACCTTTGGGAGTTATCTCCTGGGTCTGAATTAAACTTCTACGCAGTGATCTCCCTTGCCGCTTCGCAATGAGGGAAGCGGCAAGGGAAATCACTGCATAGGAGTTTGGGTCTGAATATAGAGAAAAGGGGCATAATTATACAAAACTTGAATACTTCGAGGAGTTACCTCCTATGGAAAAAACATAGACTAATCAGTATTCTGAACACCATGTTTAATTTATAAGCAGCAAAGAACTGATAAATGTAATCCTATTTAGTTGTACTCAAACTATTCAATCACTGAAAATGACAAATGAAAATCAAATTATGTCATTCGTCTCGAAGATCAAGTCAGTGACGCTATTTTTAAAGCTGAATATAGGCTGTTTGCCTCAGCCAAAAATAGCTATATTTTACCCTAAGATTGGTTTGTCTTCCCCAAAAAAATGTCATATCTTCCCCTTGGAATTTAAAGAAAACGTTCCGTAATACATATACATGTAGAGAATAATTTTGCGAAAGCGGGAGTTTATATATTTTTCAACACTCTTCCAAATTTACGACTATTGACTTATACTTATGTCACGTTCTCATCAGGTGTAGATTGACATCAGTTCTTGCAAATTGAGATTGTTCCTGTTATCATGACATTCTATTTTTCTAGGTTTCAAATTTGGAATTTTCCATTTTAGGCTTTCATAGCGCTATGTTTTTCTCAACAGAAAGCCATAGGTTATTTTGTAGCTAAAAAGAACACCGACCAGCTCCTGACAAAGATTCATGATTTAATAAAGGTAGAGGGAGCCTAATGACTTCGGCAGAAATCGTTATTTTCCGTGGCGTGATCGGAACTTTTCGTCTATGGACGGTATGACTCGGAATATAAATATATTTTCGAAATGAAGGATTATTGAACTTATTATCTTGGTAAAAAGTTGTCTTATGCTTAAACGTAAAGAAAATCCATTTTGGAAAGTATTTTACGGGTAGAGACCGGGATTTTCTCTCTATAGCCAAACAGGAAACGGAATCTTGATCACATGCTTAATAATCATTTTACATAGGCGATAGAAGCAATGTACCTTCCTTAAAATCAAAGTTGTGTCAACAATACTATATTTCTTACAAGTTGTGATGATCAAGTTGTGAGGGTAAACAGCAGGACAAGCATAAAATATTTTATGCCTCTTGCTCTACATGACATTTGGAATAGGTGATTGTGTGGATGTCAAAGCCTTGAAGCCTAAATAAACTAGAAAGCATGTATTTTTTACAAATGTCAGATTGTATTACACAAACACATGTATGTAGTTCCATTGCCCTTTCCATATTTGTCCCAAGAATGCACAAACAGACTACAGAACAGACTTGTTCAATTTTTGTTCATGTTTTTTTTTTTACCCATTTTTGGTCTCAAGGTAAGGTATGCGCATCATGGATTCATGGACTGAGTAGGTAAGAGTACTTAATTCTTCCCATGTGTACAAAAAGTATTAAAATTGCCGAAATTGGAATTCACAATATAATTTTGATGGACGAATCATGTGAGGATATTTAGAAACTGTATTTAATAAGAGTCTTTTTTACGACTAAGGGATTTAGCGAAATTGGCAGTTTGTAAACAACCAACAAATTTCTGATGATAGAATCGTTATTACCATAGCTGACTGAAACAATTACTGTTGTATCACACATACAGAATTAAATTTCCATGATGTAACACTGGATGTGGAGTCCAAATTTAATTATACCACCTTTTCATCATTTAACTGCTACCCAGTTATTGCTGATATATGTGTATATTAAATTTTAAGAGTCGTAGCAAAACTTTTGTTTTGGTCACCAATTATTATAAGATGAATGAGATATTGATGTTCATTTTGTGAAGAAAATGACTCGAAAAGTCTTCCTAATGACCTTTCCAAGATTTATTTACACAGTCGCTGTCAATTTTGCATACTTGTAAAATACAGAGCCTGAAACATGTTCTCCGGGTGTTTTATGATTAAAAGTATTACATTTTAATGAATTCCTGTCGCTTCACAGTGAAAAAGGCCCCTAAGCAGTGAGAAAAGGCCCGCTCTGAAATTTTGAAGTCAGTCTGCAAAAACTGAAGCGAGCAGAAGCTGATTTTCAAAAAAATAAAATGGAGCGCTAAATCCGTTGACCAAGTAATCAATTTGGTGTGGCCTTACTAGTGCCAGTATAGATATGTTCACAAAATTCTGATTACACCGCAAAGATTATAGATGAAAAGCCAAAACTGAGAAAAAAATTCACTCGCCCAGTTGATAGTTTTTTTTTCTTCAAACATTTTTTCCGAAAATCTACTAATCAATTTGGAGTTGCATTAGTGACTGATATAATTTCACTGTGATGTATTTACTGGTATATTATGATAAAGTTAGATTATCTATCGTCTTATACAAAAAGAGCTAAAATGGCTTATCAATGAATATAATACATTTTGATGGTTCAGATGATCAGACTTTTAGTGTAATTCAAAAGAGACACTTTGATATCTGTAACAAAGAACAATTTACAATTTTATATATGAAAACTCTTTTTTTACATGACCTAGTATATATACATAGTTCATAACCACTAAGGTACCGCTACATGTTTTGCACTAATGGCAAAACGTTTTCATAAAGAGGGAGAGAGGATTTAACAGTGCTAAGTTTTCTAATATATTTTGAGGCAGTTCTGCATGTTTGGTAAAAGGTACTGGCGTAAGATTTCAGAAATCTCAAGGAAGTTCTGTACACTTAGACCAAAATTAAAAATATGTGTGTTTGCTGTTTCCCTACCTACCTGCTTAAAATGCGCCCCAAACGTTTTTATTTGACAATGCTCGTCAATTTTTTTTTAAGTTGCGACATGACAAGTGCAGCATATATTTCAAGTAAGCAAAATAATAAGTAAGAAAATTTAAATTGTATTATATAATTTCATCCTTTTATATATATAAATACAACATTTACGGATGTGTTTTATTTCTGCAGAAGAAATATTCTGTAAGAAACGATCATACATCTACTGGTAAAAGTATAATCCTCTCCACCCCCCCCCCCCCCCCCCCCCCCCCCCCCCCCCCCCCCCCCACAATAAAAAAATGCCTACCTACCTACCTACCTATCTTTAAAGAGTTGGGTCGGGAGACAGCAAACAAAGACTTTTTAAATGTGACCTTAGATCCGGATAACGTAGAATGTAAACAGGAGCGAGAATCATTTCATGAGTTAATGGCAACCCTTAAGTAAAGGTATTAAAACATCAACGTTACAATATATTTCTAAAAATAAAATTCAATATTACAGATGTTGACACATTAAATGCTTAAAATCAGCCGGAAATGTGCGAGTCTTATGTTCTAAGCGTATTCTGAAGTTTTGAAAATTCATGGTTTTAATTATTCTCGCACATCAGAGGTCTACCATGACATTCCCTAGTTTTAATTGGGGTTTTGACGAACCATGTGCTTTAATCAAATTCGATATCGTAGAAAAAAATGTAATTTGCAGTCAGCGTAATGAAGGAAATACCTAGGATGTAAATGTATTTTTGTACTAGAGGGAGATGTTATTCCATTTACCTACTCATAGGTTTTAAAGTTATCTTTGAAATTGGATAGAAAAAAATGGGTACATGTACAGCACCAAAGTAGGTCACTGTTTGGTCTCTTGTATGTTTCTATACAAAGCATGCAAGATCTTACCAGCCAGAGTCTCTGATAATTTGCTGCTATTAGTCAATCAGTGGGTAAATAAACAGCAGTAGATTTTTACCACAGTGGAAACTTTAAAAATCTCTTGTATGAAGCTGCTTGCCCGATTTTAAAATGATTCCACACGAATGATCGTTGTGTGACATTCCACCAAGATAGTTCAAATTATTCTGATTACTCAAAACACAAGACCACCAGAGGACGTGAACACTTTTCCCTTTATGTATAAAGTGGAAATTAAAAGTGCAAACAACAGGTCCCTTTCTCAAAGGTCAAGGGCGCACTGAGGGCGCGGGGTGACAGATTTCATATAAACTATTATCTAGGCCATAACTTATACGAATTGAGAAATCCTATTGTATTTGACAGAAATTATGGTCAGCAGCAATGCGTCCAATTTTCTGTTGCACTAAATGAAGACTTGCGTGTAACGTTGCAACAAACGAATATCAGAACGCAAGTTTACACCACATGAATATTGTTACAGAGCCCAGTACCAGATTAATTTAGTTTTTCAGCAGCAACTTTTTAACAAATTAAGACTCTAAGTTGTTCGTAACGAAGTTTTAAATGTTACATAAAAATCAACCATAATTACCATTTTAGAGCCACATGAAATTTTAATAATACACCACATTATTTTCTGAGTATTACCTTGCACAACATGAAATTTAGAATGTTACGTTCTGCAATATGAATTTTGAAGTTGTAAGTTGCTTGATATGCATTTGAGTATTTTAAGACGCATAACATAAATTTTAAAATGATGTTGCACCAGATAAATTTTAAACTGTTACGTTGCACTACTTGAATTTTAAAAAGTAACCTTGCACACTTTAAGTTTAAAATGTAATGCAGCATCAAAAGAATATTAGAATGTAAAGCTGCACTTAAAGAATATAAGTAGAGAGCGCAATATCCAAACTGACTGGAGAAACACGAAAAGTGTTAGTATATTATGTTGCATCACATGAATGTTTGAATGAAAAATTGTGCTATCGGGTCAGGCATGCACATATGGTAGTTTTTGTTTAATTTATAATTGGAAAAAATAGGTTTTACTGTAAGTGATGACATGGCAAGTTGCTGATTGAAACTTAAATAAAGTTCAGGTGTCTGTTTTGAAAATCACAAGAGACTTTTTTACAACAGAACCGTAGAGGTATTATTCGTGTATGTAGTATATATTACCAATAAAGACGTAAGTATTACTGCTCATGAACAGACTCAATCAAACCGAGTCTGCAATTTTCACTGTTTGCATTGTTTTTGGTGCTTCCGAGGGATCTACTTTCCAGATTTTATTTACTTCACAACAGCGGATGTTAAGTGCTGTGTGGCGGCCTTAAAATGTCGCCCCGACTTCATCTCAGTGTTGTTATATTTTCTGGTCCTTCGGGATCATTGATTTCAACTCATTTAGATTTGAAGATTGAATACTGCTTAAGCCGGTGCTAGGGGGCGTGGGCAGTGTTGCATTTTCCATTACTGCTCATGAACAGACTCAATCAAACTGAGTCTGCAATTTTCACTGTTTGATTTGTTTTTGGTGCTTCCGAGGGATCTACTTTCCAGATTTTATTTACTGATACTTTAATATTAAGACTTTTTATTTAGATTCACTGGAACTACTCGTGCAATTTGAAAATGTTATTTCGCATCACAGGAATAGTACAGAGAACAATATCCGAATTGACTAGAACCACTCGTACCATTTAGAATGATTATATACGTTGCATCACATGAGTTTTAAAATGTTATTCATATGAATTGTAAATTACTTCCTTGTATTACATGCATTTTCTATTCTTACGTTGTGCCAAACGAGTGCCCAATATCAAGCAAGTCGGTCTGGAACCACTCGAACCCTTTAACAATGGAATATTGTACCACTTGAATTCTGGAATGTTAAGTTGAACAGCATGAATATTAGTAGAGAACCAAATATAGAGTTTGACAGTAGCTTTTCTGGAGCAACTCTTGCCATTTGAGGGTCTTACGTTCTACCAAATGAATTGTTCAATGTCATGTTGCCCAACATGAATTTAAGAGTATTATGTTGCACCAAATGAATTTTAAAATGTTATTTTATACCACATGAAGTTTAGATTGAACGTTCTACCATAATGAATTTTAGAATGCTACGTTCTACCATACGAATTATAAAAAAAACTCATGTTGTGTTACATGCACTTTAGAATGTTACGTTGCACCACATGCATTTTATAACGTTGTTATCGCACATCAATCGTAAAATATGCTGCACCACATGAACTTCTATGATGCAACTCTTGACTTTTGTAGTGTTGCTTTGAATTGTAACATTTTACATGGCAGCACATGAATGTTAAAATGTTTTGTTGCACCATATGAATTTGAAAATGTTTTGTTGCACCACATAAAGTTTTATGTTGCACCACATTATTTTTTGAGTGTTGCCTTGCACCTTATGAAATTTACAATGTTACATTTTGCAACATAAATTTTGAAGTGGTAAGTTTCCCGATATGAATTTTAGTACTTTTCGTTGCACAAGATGAATTTTAAAAGGTTATGTTGCACAAAGTGAATTTTTGACAGTTACTTTGCACACTTGAAGTTTGAAATGTTGTGCTGTATCAAATGAACATTAGAATGTCCAGTTGTACTTGAAGAATATAAATAGAGAATCCAATATCCAGATGGACTGGAAAAAAGTCGAAACGTTTAAGTATGTAATATTGCACCACATGGATGTTTCAGTGCTAAATTGTACTTTCGGGCCGACTATGCACTTAAAGAGGAGTCACTGGAACGTTATATTGCATGTGTGGTTTTCTTGTTTAATTTCGAATTAGAAACATTAGAGACAATCCTTAAGGCACTTTCTTCGAATGTTTTACTTTAAGCGATGACTTGGCAAGTTACTGATTGAAATTTAAATGAATTTCAGGTGTCTGTTTTGAAAATCACAAGAGACACTTTACTACAGTACTGTAGAGGTATTATGTATATATTGCTAATAAAAACGTAAGTATTAACTTTTTTTGTATCTATTTACATTTTAATATAAGATTTATTTTAGTTTCACTGGAGCCACCCACACAATTTAAGAATGTTATTTCTCATCACAAAAATAGTACAGAGAACAATACCCGAATTGAGTGGAGCCACTCGTACCATTTAGAGTGTTACGTTGTACCACATGAATTTTAGAATGTTAATGTTGTACCATGTGAGTTGTAAATTATTTCGTTGTGTTAAATGCATTTGATAATGCTACGTTGTGTCAAATGAATTTTACAATGGTACGTTGCAACACATGGGTATCAGAATGCTACGTTGGACCACATGAATATTAATGAAGTGCCCAATATCAGGTCTATCTTGAACCATTCGAACCCTTTAACAATGGAATGTTGTACCACTTGAATTCTGGAATGTTAAGTTGAACAACATGAACGTTTGTAGAGAACCAAATATAGAGATTGGCTGTAGTTTTTCTGGAGCAACTCTTACCATTTCAGGATCTTGCGTTCTACCAAATGAATTGTTCAATGTCATGTTGCCCAACATGAATCTAAGAGTGTTATGTTGCACCAAATGAATTTAAAATGGTATGTTGTACCACATGAAGTTTACATTGAACGTTCTACCATCACGGTGCACAATCACGTGGTCTATGACGTCATGCTATAGGTATCGTGCCAAGCATTTTTTTGTCAACAAAGCGTCGATTCAAGAAGAAAATTCGTTGTACGTATTTTGTTACGAATTTTTGTTAAATGACTTTAGTATGTTGCAAGTCCTTTTATAGATGCGTACCTCCGATCACACAGCATCTGACCGTGTCTGCTTTAGTTTTGCTTGAAAACGGGACAAACTGACCAAAATCTCAAAATCGTTCTTGCTATTGCTCCAAGCTGATTCCAGAACCGCATTAAAACCAGCTTTCTCTTGCTGAAATCTTCAGATGGCCGTTTTGGTTTGGTACTTTCTGTCTCAAAACATCCGCTGATTGATTATTTTTCACGTTAAAGGTGTTATTTTCAGGTAAAACCAAAGATAAAAAGATGTGCTATTGCGGCAAGTTCTGGAAGATAAATGATATCGCAACAAGCTGAAACGATAATCTTATTTTAAGTCCGTTTTCCCATCAGTTTTCATACGTAAATCAGTGCATATCACTCTTTCATCTAAACACGATCTGTCAGTCGAATTTATCTTGTGTATAATGCGAGTTTATAGGCAAAACACGGAGCAAAAAAAAAAAACCTTAAACCTTAAACCTTTCTTAAGCCAATATTGTCATATAAATCAAATATCGCATAGAAAGTACTGTACAGATTATGACAAATTTCAATGGCTAATCAATACATCTGAGAAAATAATTATTTTAAGATACATGTATGGGGTCCCAAGAAAAAACGAAACTGGTTAAATGATAATGCAAATGCTTAATAAAGTATTTGATACTTTTATTTTAAGAAAAAATAAGACATTGGATTATACGAGCTATTTTTGTTTTACAGGTCCTTTTACTATCGAACTAGCCGAGAGACTGTTTTCAAGCTGGTGGACAAATACGAGCGACGAGCAGATGACAGGTCCATACAACGTGTGCCCACTAATAAACGTTGTATATTGGAAGACAGGTAATACAATGCAACCTCTGTAGAGCAAGACCCTTTGGATACAAATATTGACTGTTATGTAGAGGTTGTTGTTCTGGAGAGGTAAATTTGATAGTATATTTCAGCTGAGGGAAATTTTGATATGTTGTTATAGAGGGGGCTTTGCTTAACAGAGGGCCGCTCAGGAGAGGTTGTACTGTAACCTATAGTCATTTGAAAATAATAACAATAATTAATAATGATAATAGTAATAATAACAATAATAATAATACCATTACCAAAATTATTATCTATAATGATAATAATAGGGGTAATTCTAGTCTGTAAACTCACACAAATAACCTTTGCACCGGCAAAACAAACAAACTTCATAGGAAACGGCGTCTTAGTACAAAATAATTGAATAAACTCTGAAGAGACCAGTCGAAAGCAAGACAAACAAAACCAACACTCGATTTGAGTCTGTTCATAAGGAACTATGACCAAAACAAAACTATCGACGCCCAAACTCTTCATGAACTCTTACGTAGGACACGTAAAATACTACATACGACTTACAAACTCTTCATGAACTCTTACGTAGGACACGTAAAATACTACATACGACTTACAAACTCTTCATGAACTCTTACGTAGGACACCTAAAATACTACATACGACTTACTCAAGCATGTACGCCATAATTTTTTTCTACGTGCATTTAACACTACAAATTTCTTAGCTGACAAAAGTTAGCTTCCATAGTGTTATACATTAAATTGACATTGAATTTTATCCAGAAAATTCGTTTTTCTCTTTTACTTTTTTTCAAACAGATATTAAAGAGTAGAGATAATGTCAAATATGATAAATATTCTATGTCATGCTTGCATGTTTCACCAGAACGTTTTATCAGATATCTACCTACTTCTATAGGTTATTGCATCACAAGTTAATGGAAAAAAGTTAGAAATTAATCACATGTAATTAAAATGAATTGCTTGAAAATTGTCTTGGGAATTAGTCTCTTCACAGAATGATTTGCAGTGACTCTGGTAGTTTTGTATAATAACATGACCCAGTATGGAACTAAAATATGGTACCAGGTATTCAGATCTTTTGTTTGTTTAGTTGCCTTGAAAATCCATTTCCTTACAAATCTCACATCCACAGTTAGATTTGGGGTAAAAAGACAATAATGCAAAAAGTTGCTATCAGAGAGTACAATGATGGCAGATGGATTTATTTTCAAAGGAAACACTAAACGACTTACGACAGCTATTGCCGGGAAAAGAAATGATGGCCTACTGGCGGTCGCGCTACTCATTCCCCCAAATCTTGCGAGCATAGTTCATATTAGACCTAACTCACCTACTTTTCTTGTTTGTTTTCGACTCGCTTCGCTCGCACAACATTATATCACTAGAATTTATGGCAGTTCAGGTCTGGAGACCAGCCGATAGTCACGATTAAATATTGAAAATTATTTAAGAGATGACTTGCGTCAAATATACATCAGGTTTAAGGTTTACTTGTCATCAAAATATCAAGGGGGCTTGCCCACGGACTCCCTAGAAAGTGCACGCCCAAAACCGAAATCCTGAATCCGCCCTCTCCTAATTTTCTCTGGTAGTGTAAACAGAATGCCGTTTAATATTTTTGATTTACAGACTATAATTGTTAAATATAATGAAATAAGAATGCTTTTGATGTTCGAAACACGAATTATATATATATATAGCAAAGTTGGGCTTCAAGAAAGTGTGTCGTTACTTTTACTAGAGGTGGATAGTGCTCAGGACGATTAACTAGGACTAAAATTGCCTGATGCTTTAATAATCTTGACTGAAATCAGATTTATTAATTATGACTATTTTTTTTTCAAAACGATAATTTTTTTTTTAATTTTTCGCCAGCGAATAAAACCGTTTAGTATGTAATATCTAATTATTTCATGAATGGAACATGTGTGCACATAGAGTTAGCCTACAGAGAAAAATGTGCTATTTTAGAGCCGAAATGTTTGCAGTAATTATAAAAAATGAACAGAAAAACAATTTGTAATCAATACTTTCGCTTTTTTAAATCTATGGTTGTACTATATATTGATCCAGTAAGGAAAAATAGACCTACTAAGGAGTCTGTAATTTATTTATTTTTAGTATGAGCACAGCCGTCGACCACAAAAATATTTTGCATACAAGTAGCAATACTGAATTCCAACTATTAAAGTTCAAATTATCTTCGTGGTCGAGGGCTGTGCTCTATACTAAATTCCAGATAGATAGGACGAAATGCATGAAAATAACCAATTTTTAGCCTTTTCAGGGGTTTTCAAGCTCTTGTTTCTCTATCTGAGAAGTTATCGAAATTACTATACATTGTATTTTGATAAAGTTTAGACATGTATAAAGACAAAAAAACACGCCATAAGTAAAATACTATTTAATTCATAATTTTGTAATATTGTAGGCCGATTTCATATAATCGTGAACCTTGTCCTTTCTTTCATTTGTGAACCCGGTCGATTTTTCTTTTATTAATGATTTGTTCTACGTGCCAAAAATTTCGGAAACAACTTTTTATCAAATATTGAATCGAAACTATTTCCATGAGATTGGAAATGATCTAACTAAGAAAATAAGTGCTCACACATATATGTTTCGTTTAGAAATAATATAGTTATCGCCGTTTTTCGAATGTTACTGCTAGCGATTTCAGCAGTGTGTCACAATGTTGAAATAATTATGCGCATAAACATAGGATTCAGCGATATGCAAACGTTCGACTAAATCTATCAAAAATGTCTTATTACACAGAAGAGTTGCCATCCGAGTGCTAACAAGTAAGCACGCCTTAATTCAGTCTCCATTATTTGGTAATTCATTTTTAACGTTAGATAAATCATTTAAATCATTATGTTGATTTTACAGTAAATGTTTTGACCTTAAATGTCATTTCGGTATAATAAAATAAATATTGCATTCCTGAGAGGGTGATATGAAAAATGTTCACCCCTCGAAATGTGAATATAGACCTCGATTAAGTTATCATTTTGAACCGTTTCTAAATACTCAAATGTATGCTATTTAGTTAGTGATATGCATATTTTGCCACATAAATGACATGAAAAATACATGCCATGCATGCACGACAACGCCATACTGCTTTTATAACGTTCTTAACGTCACATTTCTAAATGCCTTCTTTGACTTAATTAAAAGCATGGTAAGTCTTAAAAGAAGTAAAAATAATTTCTTTAAATTTTCAGGTTTGAGAGATAAAATAATGTTCTACATGAATACTTTTAAAATTATCTCATTTTTTATTTTTTTGTCACTAATACAGATTTTGTCATGGAATGGCCTATATTTATTTCAGTTAAAGCCTGTGTACGCAATGGAACTGTGTGTAGTGATATTTTTGATTGCCCTGTTGGGTTACATCAGGGCTTTTATTTAAGCCCTGATCTTTGCATTGGTTTAAAATGAATTATTTGTTGTTATGGATGAACGTGGTCTCTACGGTATACAATTAACTTCAAATATATGATTCAGATCTTAATGTTTATTGTTTGCCGATGATGTTGCCTTAACTACAGATACAGTAAATGGTCTGCAAAAACCGTTTAACATGTACTATCTAATTATTTCATGAATGGAAAATGTGTATAAATATTCAGTGCCTTGAGAATATCTTCACACCCGCTAATGATTGAGCCGGGTCGTTATTTTTTTTGTATAGACAGAAACAGGATATTTTGCTTTCATTGCAAAATGCTGTCGAAAATGAAGATCATTTTATATTGGTACAAGCATATCCTTTGTACAGAACACTTCGAGAAAAAACATACCTAAAAACTTCTATAAAAATCCAAATTAATGTTCATAAATTCAATATTTTGTTGTTTTTCAAATACAAGGAAAATATTAGTATTGTAGTGTATATATATATATATATATATATATATATATATATATATATATATATATATATATATATATATATATATAATGCTTTAAAGTTACCTTAGCCCGAGACGGAGACAGTTTGAATTGTGTGTTGTATGTTTTAAACATGTCCTGATTTTCTACATGTGATATTGCCTTGACAAGGCTGATAACGGGGCATAGACACAAAATTACAGATATACATTTATTCTGTCCATTCTTTATTTCGTTTCGACAAGATGCATTGACAGGCATGTTTTACATAAATAAAGTTTGAAAATATAAAAAAAAATATTTTCTCGAAAACAAATGATTTTTACTGACATGAAAGACACAAATGAGCCGTGCCATGAGAAAACCAACATAGTGGCTTTGTGACCAGCATGTAACAGTATCTCTAATTGCAACAGACTTTGAAAGCGAACAGCATGGATCCTGACCAGACTGCGCGGATGCGCAGGCTGGTCTGGATCTATGCTGATCGCAAAGCCACTGTGTTGGTTTTCTCATGGCACGGCTCAAATACAGTTCAAACTCGGTATTTCAAATTCCAAGGGATCGAGCATTTCTTTTCGAGATAACCGAAATTCGGCTTAAATTGATTTTGTTTGCACATGCCTTCGGGACAGGACTTGAAAATGTCTGCGAGGTAGCCAGAGTTTTAAGTTCAACGAGTTTGAAATATCAAGTTTCAACTGTAGTCAACATTTTAATTGGTTATCCCTTATACAATTTGTTGTCTGTAAATGTTTGTACATATATACATGCATATGACTGATGGTATATGGGCCGGAGGCCTTAATCACAATAAAGATTTAAATTTGAATAGTGTTTATGATTCTCGAGGTAGAACGTCTATATAATGTCCTATGAGTTTTAAGGCGTGGTCACACTACACGTAGTTAATCGTAGTAAGGAATGATCGTAGTTGATCGTAGTTGATCGTACTAAGCGTAGTTACACGTAGATAATCGTAGTCAAACGTAGTAATGATCGTAGTTCGAACTTATGATTTGTCCGTAGTAAGCAAATAATTTTTCGACATGTTCAAAATCTGACTACGATTAACTACGATGTTTTGACCCTACTGTGACCATAGTTTGAACGTAGTTGATCTTAGTTAAACGTACTTGATCGTACTTAACAGTAGTGTGTATCGTTTTTGATCGTAGTACAAGAAAAACACATCGACAGTACGATTGAACTACGATCAACTAGGGCTCCACTACGGCTAAACTACGTAGTTGATCGTAATTTGTCGTAGTTGTTCGTACTTCGATCGTAGTATATACGTAGTGTAACGTAGTAACTCGTGGTAAGACGTAGTGATACCCTAGTTAACCCTACCCGATTTACTCGTAGTTGAACGTAGTTGTTCTACTTCAACGTACTTAGACTTTCCATATTTCATCTTTTAAACCTAGTTCGAGCGTACTTCAACCTAGTTGACCGTAGTATTACTACGACAAACTACGTTTAAAATGAACTACGACCAACTACGTGCGTGAACGTAAATGTGACCATTGCTTTAAAACGCATGAAGAAAACCACTGTTTGCAACATGTTACACAGTACTACACACACAGCATGCCTATATATTTATGACATAGTTTATGTGACATCATGTGTTTACATATCAGTTCTATGTTGAAATCCATGCGATGGAATTCAGTCAGTTTCGGTTGCCTGCTGACAAATTAAGACACATAGGTATTAAAGACATTAATGCTAGATTGTCCTGCGCGATAATAGCTTAATTGCCCTAAAAGTAATATAATATAATATAATAAAAGTAAAAATAATATTTATGCACTTTTTCAGGCAATTAATCGATAATCGCGCAGGGCAATAAAATGTTAACCTTGCTTGTACGTCAAAGTTCGTCAACGGTACGTGCTTTCATTGACTGCCACGGAACAAACCCGCGGTTAATACTAGTATGCACGTCACTAACTTTTAATTTATCAACAATTTCAGGTTTCATTAACTATCGAAATGCATTAGATGTGAAAAAGCATGAAGAACATGACTAGGACTGTGGTAAGTTTGATTTAATTGTGATATTAAAAGAGGGAAAACATTAAGTCTTCAGTCAGTGGAGACGAGTTTTTACCAAATGCACACTCAAGATAATTAAAAACACAACCTCATTTTATGGCAAATATTTTATTCCTGAAAATATTTTTATATACAATTATGATTATTCTTGAAACCCGAGCAGATATATGATAGATCTACTTGAAGCGTAACTATTCTCGACTTTGCACGTACAACTCGTGATGTAATTTATTTCATACCATATTCAGAGCTTGCATTTACCAAAAATGAAATGTTCCATAAGGCTGAAGTCGGTTACAAGATCACGATTCACAATTCCTTCACAATTGCTCCACATTTCTTCCAAGCTTTACCGCCAAAAAAATCGTTATCGACTTTTATTTTTGTAAAAAGGAAGCGTATCTCAAAAAACATTTTTTGAGGCGTTATTATGCTACAGGACCAGTCTAATTCAGTTATTTGGTACGGGGGAGTCACTGAAAGTGTTTCAGACAGAGTGCCTTGTAGAGAGCCTCGTATGACATCAACACGTCAACGTTTTTTACGTCAACGTCACCCACGAAAGCATTTTGCAACGCAACAACCAGCTTCCAATCAGGCGGTCGGAAATCTGTTTATCCAAATAAAAGTGGTCACGCTTCAAGCAACATAATAAAATGCTCAGAATTATTATGCAAATATGATAAATATACACATTTCAAAAAACTCGCTGGAACAAATTCTTTCAGTGGTTAGATGTAGCGTTTTTAATTTTTTTAGGGTATTTGTTGCAGCATATCTATGAATGTTGCATGTTAACTTTAAGCTGTTCACTTACTGTCAGATATTATCTACATGCAACACAGGTGAAGTTTAGATTCTCCGTAGTTTTCCATAACAAGTGCTCGTTAGCCTGGTGGTAGAGGACCCTCTTCGAGTGTAGGAGGTCTGGATTCGCTCCTTGACGGCGTGAAAATTTGGTAGTCGTAGCTTCCTCGCTTGGCGCTCAGCATTTGTATGGTGTTGTTTAGACTGATTTGTATAAAAATAGACTGACATGGGTTAAGGGAATAAGATTATAAGACGATATATTGCCCATTATGTTATGTTCACTTTTTTTGTTGTTTTTTCTTTTTTTTGAAAGCTAGTGGAAGATGGCGCGAGAAATTTTGCGATAATTTGTCACAGCAGTGTTTTGCTAACGCGTGTATGGCATGTTGGTACGAAATTGTTCGTCATAAATGCAGTGTATTCTCAAATTATCAGTAAATTACTATGACCTATCGCATTTTCTCTGGAGTTGCAGAATGACAGTATAGGACAGAATTGCTACTTCCGCCCTAAGTATAACGCGCATCCTAACACCACAGTATGCTCTTTATAGACACTATACAATGTTGCAATTTTGCCTGCATTCTAAACAGATAAGTATCTGCACTAAATAGTACTATTCGAGAGTAAAAAATTCTAGTCACAAGATTTGAGGGTTTGACCGGCTCCTTTTTCTGACGTTATAATTCTTTTAAATTTTACATGTATCTATTGTTTAACATCTCCTCTTTTAAATTATGCCACTTATTGCATGTCTTCACTCAGTTTTTCGTCACTATTTAGCATCAAACAAACTATTTTACGAGTAAGCACTTCTCTATAAGTAACTGTGGGTCAACAAAGGGCAAAAGAAACTGTGCTCTTGTGTCAAATGCATCGACGTGATAATAGTTCTGCCACACGAGCTATTCCTGATGCAAATGGGATATGCCCTCCCTGTTTATCATTTATTTGTCACGAAACTAATATAATCTATTTTAAGCTGAGTTATTGTGATCGCTCGATGTCCGGCGTCTGTCTATCTGTCTGTCGACTGTCAACATTTAGCTTGTGTATGTGATAGAGGCTGTATTTTTCAACTGATCTTCATGCAATTTTGTCAGAATGATTATCTTGATGAAATCTAGGACAGGTTTGAAAATGGGTCATCTGGGATCAAAAACAAGGTTACTAGGTCAAATCAACAAAAAAAAAAAAGTGTATGCGATAGCGGCTGTATTTTTCAATTGAGCTTCATGAAATTTTGTCAGAATGATTACCTTGATAAAATCTAGGCCGAGTTCGAAAATGGGTCATCTTGGATTAAAAACTAGGTCACTAGGTCAAATAAAAGAAAAACCTTGTGTATGCGATAGAGACTGTATTTTTCAATTGATCTTCATGAATTTTGGCCAGAATGATTATCTTGTTGAATTGGCGGCCAAGTTTGAAAAATGAGTTATCTGTGGTCAAAAAATAGGTCACTAGGTCAAATCAAAGAAAAACATTGTGTATGCGATAGAGGCTGTATTTTTCAATTGATCTTCATGAAATTTTGTCAGAATGATTGACTTGATGTATTCTAGGGCAAGTTTGAAAATGGGTTATCTGGGTTCAAAAACTAGGTCACTAGATCAAATCAAAGAAACACCTTGTGTATGCGATAAAGGCTGTATTTTTCAATTTATCTTCATGAATTTTGGTCAGAATTATTGCCTTAATAAAATCTAGGTCAAATTTGAATATGGGTCATCCAGGATTAAAAACTAGGTCACTATTTCAAATCTAAGAAAAAACCTTGTGTATGCAATAGGGGCTGCATTTTACATTGTATCTTCATCAAATTTAATCAGAATGTTTGTCTATACAAAGTCAAAGTGGGGTGTGAATATGGATCATCTAGGATCAAAAACTAGGTCACCCGGTCAAATTAATGAAAAACCTTGTGTACGCAATAGGGGCTGCATTTTTCACTGGATATTCATAAAATTTAATCAGAATGATTGCCTTGATGAAATCTAGGTCAAGTTAAAATATGGGTTATCTGTGGTCCAAAACTAGGTAACTAGGTCAAATCAAAGAAAAAACCTTGTGTATGCAATAGAGACTGTATTTTTCAATTGATCTTCATGAAATTTTGTCAGAATGATAGTCTTGATAAAATTAAGGTGAAATTTGAATATGGATCATCTGGGATCAAAAACTAGGTCGCTAGGACAAATAAAAGAAAAACGTTTTGTAAGCGATAGAGGCTATAATTTTCAATTGAAGTTAATGAAATTTAGTCAAAATGATTGCCTTGATCAAATCTAGGTGAAATTTGAATGTAGGTCATCTTGGCTCAAAAACTAGGTCACTAGGTCAAATTGAAGAAATACATTGTCTTTAGAACACTATATCAGACTGACATTGTTTTATACGATGACAGCTCATCTAAGAGTAAACATTCTCCTCCTCCTCCTCCTCCTCCTCATCATCATCATAACCATAACCATCATCATCATCATCAGCAGCAGCAGCAGCAGTAGCATACTAGTACGTGTGTTTTTATATTTCCTTTGAATAAGAATTAAGGAAGATGGTTGTTTTCTTGTTTCAGGTTTTCTACAGACGGATTATCAGGACTTTGGTTTTATGTATGGTGGTTGCCGTGTGCATCAAAATTTCCTTAAATCCCTCCGTGCTGAAAATGGCCTACGCCGTTGATTTCCGTAATCGGAAATCGTACAATTTTGCAGGAAATTATTCGTATGGAAATCCTGGTCGCAGCACTGTACGCACGTACACTTTAGATATGTTACGTCATACCAATAGAAATACACAGGAAACCACCTGGCAGACGGCAAACAGATGGCAGGCAGCTAACAACTTGCAAACTGCAGGCCACTTACCGACGGCTAGCAACTTACGGACGGATGACAACTTTCAGATGACTGCGGCAGTAGCAAGATCGACGCCGACCATGAGCACACGAAGCATTACTAACCATATTAAAGCAGTGGTTACTCACACCAAAAATAAACAAACTTTGTTGATAAAACCGTCAAACAAAAGTGATACAACTATCATATTAAAAGATTTAAATCTAGACACTAATTCTACAAAGAAGCGTCTACAAAAACATCCGAACCAAGTCGACTTTGAGATGATTGCATCAGGGAGATTCATACCAGAAGATCTCATGAAACAGGTAAAAAGTTTCCCAGGGGGAATTGTATGAAATTACTAGTAGATCTACATGGGGAAAAGATGAAATAACCATACAATAACTAGTCCAAAGGAAAATTATAAAATCATCAGACTCCTGACTCCTAAGGCCATTTTCATTTCAGATATACCTCAAGTTAAGATAATTAGTTTAAGCGCAATAAATTAACTGTAATCCTCAAGGTGGAAAATATATAATTAGGATAGCTCATGGTAAACATTTTCTTACGAACAACACGTGGTTGTAAATACCTAAGGTTACTCCATAAGAACGGTTTTCCTAATAATTGTATGATTTTCTTCTCTAAACAGTTAGTTTTAAAATTTTCAAAATCACCAAACATGCATTTTGTGTGTAGGAGGGGGGAGTGTAGGGTGCGGATTTCGCTGGTAATAATTAACCGTGGACGCCAATTCTTTAATTTGTATTATATTGATAGCCGTGACTACAGTTTTACTTAAGCATTGTCTCTCAAACTACTGGTCAGAATAACACCAAACTTGGTCTGTAGCATCCTGGCATGGACTTCTCTCAGTTTTCTCAAATGGTACCGTCTCACAGCATTTAGTGGACTGCCAGAGGTAAAAATAGTTAAAATGCCTTTAAGCAACTTTTCTTCATGATATGAAATGACGACTGTGGAATGTAGGATATGATATGAGCCTCGCCGCGGAAAACAACATTGTGGCTTTGCGACTAGCATGGATCCAGACCAGCCTGCGCTGTCTGGTCAGGATCCATGCAGTTCGCTAACGATTTCTCTAATTGCAATAGGCATTGATAGCGAACAGCGGATGCGCAGGATAGTCTGGATCCATGATGGTCGCAAAACCACTATGTTGGTTTTCTCATGGCGCGGCGGATATGTAGGATCCTTAGGTGAACCTTTCTAATGTTCATATGGTTATGTTTGACAGCACTTAACCTGTACCCTGCTAAATTTCTAAAATGGACTGGTCCATTATTCGATTTGGGCGGTTCCAATTATCATTCGAAGGGGTTTTCACTGAAAATATGCAGACTGAATAGCGAACAGTGCAGACCGTTGGATGTTCACCAGTTGAATCATATCAGTATGTTAAAAGGTCATAGCCCCGATGAAACATACATGTATGTGCTGTTAAACTCAAGTGACCATGCCCTCTTGTTCATATTACGAAATATTTTGGGCAGTTGTATACATTGCCTATTTGACAGAAATTAAACTAATGAAACAGATAATGGCGACTTTGTGCTTATGAGATCAGTTAAATAACAGACAAGAAATAAATGTTTCGGATATGACAGTTTAATCATAGGAATTCATCCGCAATGTTCACATCCGTCGTATGTTAACAGAATATGGCTTTACATCTTAAGATTTTATATGATAAAAGTGGGTAAAAACAATGACATGTTTGTTCCATATCCAACTTTTTCAGGGTCCTTTCCGGTTCCTGAATAACTATAAAAATCCCTGTTGGAAAGCTACCAAAAGGTATAAAACAGACCCCTCTATCCGCTGTCTGCCTTATTTCTATCTGACTGGTGCCCCGAAGTCTGGAACAACTGATATGCACAGAAGGCTTATCCAGCATCCGGATATATCCAGGCTTGTGGTGAAAGAACCTCATTGGTTGACCAGAAAACATTACTGTAAGTCATTAGAACTTACCAAAGTATTTTCAGCTGGATATATATTTTTTGAGAGCCGCATCTGCTTGGGTCTATATGTTCAACAAAAAAGTAGAAACGAGCTCTATTTTACATTTCAAAAGCAAATGCCCGCATGGCTACAACATAGATTATGGTAAAAGTCACTGTGACAATATGTTCTTATTTGTTGGGGTCAGAAACACACTGACACAGTTTTAAATCATATGGGAAGTTTTCTAGCTTTTGGTGATGGAGGAGGACCCGTGTGTACCTCCAAGAATTGTTTCGGGTGTTTGCGGGCGCCCGGATAAGTCCACTAACCTTCAGTAAGCGAGCTGGGTTACTTCTTCACATGGAAACTGATACACCCAAGGCGAGATTTCGAAAGGTAGAAGAGTGTGCCGAAATGTGTAATTCCTTCCAGCTCAGAAGTGGACTATAAGATTAAAACCCAAACTTTATGAAAAACCCCTGTAAGGTTCTACCACTGATATAAACTTTATTACGCTTTGTACCATTCAATGAAATTAAATTTACATTATAATGTCGACAATTCAATATATAATTATGGTCGCTAGGCTTTGCTAATGCTTGTAGCAGAGAGTTTATGCTTTTATATACTGGATAGAAGCACATTTCAGGGTTGGAGGAAGTTGTTCAGAACGATAATATGGCATTTTGAATCTTTACCACCAGTTATGCCAACAATGTTAAAAGCAGAATTACGCGACATTATAACTTTGAACAGATTTAGTATTATTTCAATCAGAATTTGTGTTGTGCGTTGTTCAGCAAAATGTCAAAACTTTGCCCTAGAAAATTTTATACAGTTGTTATAACATGTACCAAACATCATTGCTCATTTTCTATTATCACTTCAGATGCACATGGTAAGGCGGGAGGACATTCAAATTTAACAGATTATCTCCGGTACTTTACCTTCGCGACGAGGGAAATATATATGAAAGAAGATGGTTACCATAGCAAAATATTCGGTAAGATCGCGTAGAATTTATTAATTAACTAGCACAAGACAAATGTGTCTTTGTGTCTATAAAACATGTCATGATAAATACACTGTATACACGCATTTCTTTGTCACAATGCTCAGTCATTTCAAACTTCGTTTCCTGGATTCCGGTCATCGGAAATGACATGGTATTTTTGAATATTTTGGTCGGGGCTGTTTATGTTTTTTTTTGTTGTGTTTTTTTTTTTAAATGCAATGGTCCTTCCGGCTAGCTTTCATTAAGAATGTTGTTCGAATCACTGACTGGCAACTTGTTTCAGAAGTAAATTATTAACTTACGTTTATATAAATTATTTATTGATATTCTTTATTGTATAAAAAACGTACAACCTGTTCCAAAGAGTTATCCTATTTCGTATCTAGTTTGATGTGTAAACAGACAATATTACATGAAAAATTTATCTTTTTATAGGATATTATATAGAAAACTGATACCAAATGCGAAGATAAACAAGATATCATCTATCATTTCAGTTGTAAAATGAACACTTTAGTCTGATTGTAAATTGTAACGGTAATTGCTGTTATAAATGAAAGAAATTAGATATATATTTTTACCGTCTGTTTTATATATCTTACGCCACATGCGCTGAACTACTCAATTGTACACGTGTTCATATTGTCAACGTCTGTTCATTATCCATAATTTACCCTTTTGCTAAACCTGACCTCTTCATGTTGTATCCTATTTGTACTTACCCGTCCGTACATCACTGGATCAATACAGAACTCCGGCAGTACATTACCATATCTATAAAGTGTCATATCCATACATTATCCTGTCCATATATTACTCTGTCCAAATATAACCCTATCCATACCTTTTCCATGCATTACCCTATTCATATATTACACTATCCATACTTTGCCCTATACATAAATTGTCTTATCCGTACATTACCGTATCCGCATATTGCCCTATCCATACATTACCATATTCATACATTACCCTATCCATATATTACACTATCCATACTTTAACCTATTCATAAATTATCTTATAATACATTACCGTATCCACATATTGCCCTATCCATACTTTAACCAAATAGGCTATCCATAAATTATCTTATCCATACATTACCGTATCCACGTATTGCCATATCCATACATTACCCTATTCATACATTACCCTATTCATATACTACATTACCCAATTCATACTTTTCACTATTCGTACTTTACCCTCTACATACATTACCCTATTCATTCTTTACGCTATCCATACTTCACCTTATATGATCTTATCCATACATTACCGTATTACCGTATCCATATTTTGCCCTATCCATACATTACCCTATTCATGCACTGCCCTTTCCATACATTACAGTATGCATACAATGTCCTTTCTATACCTTACCCTATCCACAAATCACCATTTCCACACATTATCATATACATGTCCTTTCCATACTTTATCCTATCCGTACATTCCAGTATGCATACAATGTCCTTTCTATACTTTACCCTGTCCATACATTACTATATCCATATACATGTCCTATTGTAGCCTAAATGAGAATTATGGTCGGTCAGACCTTACACGCTTTCTGTGCTGTGCACCCTTTACACATTGGGGACGTCGGGCATTTCTTTTAACAATATCCTATACTGACTGAGCCAAACCCACATAAGAATTAACTTACTTTGCTTTGCTTAACAGAAATAGCTTTAAAGCGTGTCCGTTTGCTATCCACCTTCATACTATGTAATGTTTTACATGTATTCGGAGACCTTCCCCTTTACTCAATATACACGAGGGGTTGTTTGTTCGATTCCCGTGCAAGGCTTATGTTCGTGATGATTTGATAGACGGCGTTATGTCTAAAATCATTTGTCTTCCACCTCTTATTAATGAGAAGTTGATAGTTATTTGTGAAGAACAGAGTTGTCATGATACAGAATTCATAACACTGGTTAAGTTAAAGACCCGTTACAAAACATAGAAGATCGGGCTACCACTTGGGGTGTTTTTTACTGTGTGAAGTTGTGACAAGGTCGGGCGAAGGGGCTTTAGATTTACTTACCAAACTGTAATTGCTGCTTGGTTTATTTGTGGATTTGTTATCTTTTCAGGTGACTGTTCCGCTTCAACCATGTGGGACAACGATTACTGGACAATACTGCCAGAATACAGCAACCTGTCGGAGCCCCTTTATACGAATGCCGATTATATATATCATTTAAATCCAAGTACAAAAATTATTGCCATGTTACGAAATCCAGTAGAAAGGTAAGATAAACATAATTTTCTTGTTTCAAGTTACTCATTTTAATTTACAGCGACAGTTTTGACGAGCTGTTGTGATCGCCGTTGTATTCACCGTCATTGAGTGTCGTAATGTGTCTTTGTCAACAATGGTACTGTCAATGCTGTAAACGTGGCCATTTTAATAATTTGGCCGCACAAAAACCCTTCCGAGTTCGTAAAATCTAGGTTACTAGGTCAGATCATAGACGAAATTTGTTAACGATGCAGATACCTTGTTTTAGAATTTGATATACATGTACATGGATATTTGTCAGAATGGTGGTCATGGTGAAATCTAGATCAGGTTAGAAACAAGGTAAAAAAACTAGGTTAAGTCCTAGAAAAACACTGCATGTCACATTCCTTCCATATCTTCATGAACATTTGTCAGAATGTTTGTCTTTAATAAAGTCTGGATTAAATCTATGCCAGATATGACACTGGAATATACTGGGTCTTTAACAAGGTTATTGGATCAACCAAAGAGCGTCTTAGCGTTCAAGAAGCTACATTTTGTAGCTCATATGCATGAAACCAGGTCATGTATTTGACTTAATGACATCTATGACAAATCTGAAACCTTGCAATAAAATAAGACTACTTCGTCAAATCCTAAAAAACCTTGTCAGCTTTTGTTGTCAGACACGGATGGCCTGACTTCATTTTTTTTTTTTTTTGGTTAAAATCATATTAAAATAGGAATTATTTTGTACGTTTTGTACACTCTTTTTTGGTAGTGAGAATCTATAATACTAGTATTGTATGAGTTATTATAAATAGAAGCATACAGGTTGACAACGGTCGCTACGGTGGTATGTGGTAGTTGGTTACATTTTATGGCATTAAAAAAAAAAAAACCAAAAACAACAAAAAAAAACCATTTCACTGGATACGAGTGATGAAAAATAAAAAAAATACAAAAATAAAATGAAGCGTATATGTATAGTAAAATACATCAATAAACGTCTGTGGTGTGCTTTCTTGCCATGATGCAAGTGTTTTGTTTTTTTTGTACGTAATATCATGCTAACACCAGTACAAAAAATATACTCTATTTTTTCAGGCTGTACTCTGATTATTTATTTTTTCAACACGGAAGTCCAAAGCTATTCCATGAAGGAGTGGTAAAAATGATTAAATATACCCATGCATGTTTGAAGAGTAACACACTCCGTCATTGTTTATACAAACCAGAATAAGACTTTACTGCCAAACAGGTTTGTATAAAGTTTTAATGAGGAAACTCGATGGACTTTGTCAGAAATATGCTTAATGAAGTACATGTACACGGAACAAAGTCACTGGGAATTTAGATAAGAACAACTAGTACTTATTCTATATTTAACTAAGATTGTATAATGTCGGTGTGTAGAGGTACAAATTTACAATTTAGTCACATGGGAAATTTACGACAATAAACATACACCTTGTGAACGTAAAACTGTTTGTGGTTACGGCCTCGAAAGTTGAACATTCCAACAGATGGCGGTATATAATAATTTATTAAACCAGATTTATGTAGCGCCCTTTTAATGATAAAAACGTTGAAACGCGCTTTACATAGCACAAATGTAGCCACACAGGACACGAAAATCATCCGCTACTAGTACAGACACAGAGCGATCTGACCAGAGGGACAGAGTGAGATAAAGCCTCCAGAACAGATAGAGAGAAATCCTTTTTAGATACGAGCCTATCCGGCTAACTTAGCCTAGTTATTTTCGAATAGACCGTCGGGTTATTTAATGTGCATACACGCGATAATTATAATGTGCAATAACCATTTCTTCCATTTCCAAATAAAATAGCGCGTAGAAAATCCTTTTACTTGTACTTAAGTTAGACATAAATGTTTTGTAGCATTCGTATAATTCTATAATTACAATCCGCCATTCTAAAAATAAAAACTAGAGCTGCTTTTCATTTGATCTAGTAATTTGCATTGTATTTCAGGAGTCTTTTGCGAAAATTTCAGTTGTTATTTTGACTAAATTCAATGTCGTTTCATTAATATAGCTTGGAAATTTAGAAAGGCAAGTTAGAAAGGCAATTAAGCGAAGGCAATTTAGCGGACGAAAATATATGCGAAAACATTTTCATTTCAGATAAGACTCCGTATCGGTGTTTATCATCTTCATCTGGAAGAGTATTTGCGCGTTTTCCCACGTGACCAAGTGATGTTGATCAAACTTGAAACTTTTTCAAATAAAACTGCTCTATACACGCAGAAGATCTTCTCATTTTTAGAAATAAGTAAGTACCTAATGTTTGTTTTTCTTCTGATGTAGCTTTTGACATCCGGTTACATTAGCACTTTGTTATTAGCATCTCTTATTCTTGATAGTTGTGTCCGTCGTTTTTGTTCATATTTCATCTGTTAATTATGTGTCTTTTGATCAGGACGTTTGCTTTCTGACCTTTAAATTTTGTCATTTTCAATTTTTTACTGTTTGACATTTTCTGTTATTTCCTTTGACGTTTATATACCGTTAGTTTATGTGATCATCCTGTGCCCGTCGTCACCAGCCGCCTGTTCATCGGCCGGCGTCAGCACTTTACTTAAATATCTTTATCAACGGAAACAACTGGTCGGAGTTGCATTGATCTTTGTCTGTATCATATTTGCGAAAACATCTCTCACATTTGTTCAGATGGTTTCATTTGACTATAAGAAACACCTTTAAACAACTTCTTCATAATTATGAAAGCCTGAAACAGACTCTAAAGCGTAAAACAGTTCGTTAAAGTTTCAAAGCTGACTGAAGCTTTTACTTATCCCTTTTATATCTTGAAGCCTCAAATAGTAAGTTATTTCAAGTTTAAATAATGAACAGCTCGTAAAAACCTAGAATTACGTCGTTGATTCTTGAAAAAGTTTACGAAAACCTGAAACGGGACATAGAAGCATAGAATAGTTCTGGTTTAAAGTAGTAAAACTAAGATTGGAGATACTTCTTGTCAAATTCCAACCTATGGTTACGGCACGCTTTTGAAATTGTATGCCTCTTCCGGTTTTGGGGGTATATAAAAACAATATGTTGTTATGACTGTTGTGAATTATATATATTTTAGCAGAGTTAGAAGACAAAGATTTACAAAAAATTGCAAACCCAAAACAACACGCAAATACGAGAAGAAAGAAGAACAAAAATGCTGGAGAAATGTTGCCCGAGACAAGAGAAATGTTGCAAGAATTTTACCGTCCACATAATGAACTTTTGACAGAGTTACTTGGAGAAAACTTTAACTACAATAGGGACTATAGGTGATCACTGATGTTTTCGTTATTTTATATTGTTTTGAAGTGGTTAGATTTAAAGCTGTCCTAGGGTGTAAACGGTTGCCGTAATGGAGAAGAGATCGACCTCTACTGATATATTAGAAATGTGTAATAGTTCATTATCTATTTATTTATTTATTTATAATTTGAATTTATAAACATTGTTTCATTTTGGTTATAATATTTTTGATTAAGCTCTATTACTTTCCGATGGCATATTGATCAAAAGCAGAGTTTCTTAGTGGTAAGAATCACTAACTGGATAGATCTACTTTCTGTGAAAGTGATGAACTTAGAACATAACTTATAATCTATGATTAGATGTTGTACATGTGTTATCCAACTATCTCTGCAGAATACATGATGCGTGTGTCAAGTAGAATAGCAGTATGTTCGTCGGTGTCTAAAGCTGTTGTTGTTTTTTGTTGATGCCACAGGAGAAATGAGATACTACCGTGCTAAAGGCCTTACAATAATTATAGGTTATTAGCGTTGTATCGGGAAAAATGCACGAGTTCTTCAGCGGAAATATTGCGCGACTCTAGGAGCACAATATTCTTCCACTGAAGAACGAGTGCATATTTCCCGATGCAAAGAAAATAACCTTTTTATTACATACGCATCTACACGTATAAATATTATGTAAATATCATAAATATGTTCAATAGCCTGAATAGGATTGACAATACTGAACTAAATAGAAAAAAATAGTGCAACAACACACACTGAATTACGTCACGCACCCGATATGAAATTCAGGCGTCAGTGTATGGAAAAATATTGACATTTCCTGTACCAGTGTAACTTAACGGGGAATAGAAACGAGTATGTAATAGTTACATGATATTTCTGTTGTGTGACTATTTATAGGGAAGTACTGGTTGTGTTTACATTGTGAAATCTAATCATTTTGCACATCTCTTTTTAATGAGTGTTCGAAGTTAATTGGTCTTCGAAGAACTTACGATCTTCAGAATACTGGAGATCTAGCCAGTCTGCGTCCGCACTGCAGCAGTTATGTGTTGTTTATTTATAAGTTAAAATGCTTCTGTTGACATTGATATTTCTGTGTTCATTTCGTTTACTCAAATTATTTATTTACTGCATTCTATACATAAAGCGTGACGTTACTTTCTGTCTAACGGTGCGTCAGTGTGAAAGCGGTACCGTAGTGTACACAGTTGAGGTAGTGGACCGGTATTGACGGTCGATAACTTCCGTCAGATTACTTTTTCTCCGTATGTAAGTTTGGCATTCTCCGGTTGTTACGGAAACCATTGCACGTGTATACGATTGAAGAATGCCGAAATAACAGACGAGAATACGAAATACGGAAACAAATGCACGCTGTTGGCCTTCGTTCATTTGACGTGCTGTTACAACAGCATGTTGTGTAAGCCTGATGGTAACCCAACAGCTAATTTTAGGGCATCTCCTTATATAATTATGGACCCTTTCAGTTTTGTTAATGTTTATTCTTTGCTGTACAACAAACTACAGTATTAAAATGATGTCTCTCTCAGTGTAGTTATCGTGTTTTAAACACAAGTCTTCCCTTGGTGTCAGGACCCTGACCCATCTCCCTCATCACAAATATTTAGTCTTTTTGTATTCAACCATTATTTTAAAGCGTTTATGGAACCCTTGGACAAAAAAAAATAGTACACCCATTTTACTATAACTGCGGTTTATATATTTATATAGTTGTGTATTTCGTAATTTGGTCTGTGCCTTTAGAAGGTTGTTAAATACATTTTGAAATATCTATATCTATCTGTATGATTATTAAATTTCTCCGTGTATTTTGGAGGTTGTTCTGTGCATTTTAGATTTTTTTTCTGGGTATTTACATTTAAATATCATACTGCTTTGCGTTTTGCATGTTGTACAAGCATTTTGCTTGTTTTTCCGTGCTTATCTGAAAAGTGTGATAAACAGCTTATTAAAATATACATTACCTTATAAAATGAAATGAACATCTTCTAAAATGCACATGCCCAGGATGAAACACTCCATAAAGGAATCCCGTGTTGCAGACGACTTTTGACAATCATCTGTCGGAGCATGAGCGAAATTTGAAGCATCTATTATGTTGCTATTTATTAGAGGATTTTATTTCTTCAGAGATTTGTTTACAAAATATTTCACGTGGCTTTGCAATTAAACACCGGGTATAATTTTTAAGTAAAAATCACTGGTGACTAAAATTTTCCTGAAAACTGCTAGCAACAGTAAAACATATAGTAGAATAGTATAAAATGTGTAGCAAAACACACATAGATGTGTTCTACTTCTAGTGTACATGTCACAACCTCTCTGGTTGCTGTTATACAAAAGACTGGTCCCCAAAACGCGATGGGACATTTTATTATATGAAAGAGCACAGCCTATATTAAGCTGTGTCAGTGGTCAACTGCTTTAAAATGTGAGTTATGGATAAGACTGTGAATCCATCGCCTTTTCCATCTGTTATTCAAGCTTTGTCTGGAGATATATATTTTACGAACTTTGGTGTTCTTTGGCACAATGGTTCATCACCGAACAGTAAAGCAGGGATGTCACCGTTAATACCTTGTGTACCAATTTAAACAACAACAAAAGGCAAGAGCTGACGCCCATGATTTTTCACGGAATCATCAAATTTGTTGAGTACGCAATAAACATGAGAAACAGAATCTGTAAAAGTTTTATTAAAATCCAAAGAACAATCAGAAATCAATTTGTTTTGTTTGTTTAGTCAGGTTTTGAGTTACTCCGTTACAAATCCGGTCAGAATTGTGGCGACTTTCTAGTTTTCAATGGCTGTGAAAGTGCATCTCCGAACCTGATTCCCAGTCACTGGCGGGTACCTTGATAGGACCTGTGACATTCCGCAAGCTAACGTGATTGCTTCTTAACATAACCACTCGAACATGCTCGAACCTACAGAGGCGAGGGACAAGTAACTCATAATCATTGGTCTTAAAACTACACTGTCACGAAGGCCAGTTTGTAATTAATTAACGGAGCTATCGACGTACAAAAATCGTTCAAAGGGTACATCTGCATTTCATCAGTAAGTATGAAACAGTCGAAAAGCTCCACAAACGACAACTAACTATGTATATAGTAACGTTACATACACACAGCATGTGGAAGGCCAGCAAGTCTTGGAAAACTAAACACATCCAAGTTACCTAGCTGTTTAAATTTTAACTATCTTTACAAAAATGAAGATATATAGAAAAAGGGGTATCGTTCTTTTCGACAAAATGTAATATGGTTACACAGATTCTGAAGGGAATTAACCAAAAGCCTATGTACATAAAAGTTAATAGTGTTTGGCCTTTACACGCTTTAAAGACATACTCAAAATGAAAAATTTTAAAAAATACATCGAATATTTTCTGAATGACGATTTGAAATTAATGCCACGACGATAAAGACGGTCATGGACACAGAAAGCAGGACCAAGCAGCAACTATATACGCTTCCGACGTTTTATGTAGAAGCAAGTATTAAGAGAATTTAAGGATGGTGAATCTTGTATGTAATATTGACAGAGAATAACAGAACATTTGTCTATGGACACGCAGTATTTTTTAATATACTTTAATTACAAGGAAAAAATGTACAAACCACTAGACAATTCTAAATATAATTTTGAAAATGAGAAAGAAATGTATTGTGAAATAACCCTCATTAGATTTGAATAAACTTTCTCTTAATAAATTGCCGAGTTTGCACTGTAAAGTGCTTATATATATGTGAAGTAAGATGGCGGACGTATTTTTTCAGTCAGTGTTGAGAGTGTAAAATTTTGGAATTTTTGAGACTTTTAAAGGATTTAGGAGGGTAGACGAAAGTAACTGACGAGAACTTTGTGCAATATGTTACAAAATATGTGGAATACTAGTACCCCGAATGGACACAATGTGACTTTTGCAGTCCCAACATCTAACAGATATATCCCACTACAGCAGTGGGCGGGGTGTGATCAAACCCCTATAAATGCAGGGGGACCGAAACATGCACATGAAATTACAGGTAGCTCGTTTATAACATCAGTGACAATTCATTTTATTCGTTGAATACCGACGAAAAATTAGTTATGATGTTTCGAAAATTAGAGAAATTAGACGAGAACGATAGATCTTTGTTTTCAATGACTGAGAAAATAAATAGCACAATTCGAAAAGTTGATACCCTGGAGCATATCATTAGTGTGAGAAATGGTCATTTGAAACAGTTAGCATACCACAGTATAGATATTGAAGCGCGCTCCAGGCGCAATAATCTTATTTTCTACGGCCTAGCGGACGATACGTATGATCTACTTTCTGAGTTTTAAGTGACTATTTAGAACTAGATCTTGGAGAGTTTTATGTCCAGCGTGTGCATCGGTTAGGGTCCCTAAACCGCGCGAGAAGTATTACGCAAACTCCTAGGCGACCGATAATTGTGGCATTCCGGGACTATAAGGATACGGAATATATCCTGCAGCAGGCTAAAAAGCTTAGAAAATCACGATTTAGCATTGACAGGGATTACCCAAAAGAAATCGCCAACGCGCGGAAAAGACTTTGGGATCGCTTTCGCAGCGAAAGGGAAACTTTTGGTCCAGATGCGAAAATGGCCTACCCTGCGAAATTTATTATCAAAGGTCGAGTGGTAGCAGACGAATTTCCCGACTGGCACGACATTTTAAACAGAGACAGATCCCAGTTGTTTAATGCCCAAAACGTTTGTAGTAAGCAAAACCGAAATGTTTATTCAGTGTCAACTGATGTTGACAATTCTGCAAGCGAGGCTAGTATGCCGAGTCCAAACCAGCGGATCGAGCCTGAGAGACCAGCAAACATTGAAAATCAAATATATAATATACCAGCACAGTCTCAGCATTTAAACAAAAAGTTATACAGTCAAGTAGCAGCAGGTACGACCGTTCAACCGACTAACGTACCGCATTATAGTAACGTGTCGTCTGCTGGGGCAGACAACAGACAGCACGTGGAGATTGATAGTTCAGTTAATTATAGCAGCGGGGGCGGCCATGATCAATTATCAAATCACAGGATAAGAGAGTCTCGAGATAATCCTACCGATCTATAGTACAATAGGGAGAGACGGTCGATAAGATGTGCGCTGTTAAATATACAATGTCTTATTTCAAAAAATGTGAACAAACTGGAATCCCCTGAATTAAGGACTGTTTTCAATAATCATAATATAATTTTCATGACAGAAACTTGGTCAAATGAATACGTAAGTATGAATATTGACGGTTTTGAGTTATTTAATTTACATAGGACGGTGAAAAATCATGCTGTTAAAAGGAATTCTGGTGGTATTGCTGTGTATGTGAAACTTGATATTATTGATAATGTATCTTTATACAGCGCGGACAGTGATGATATATTATGGCTGAAACTTAAAGGCTCAGATTTTGATTTACAACATGATGTATATATATGTCTTTGCTATGTAGTTCCGAAAGGGAGCTCACGAGAAGCCTTTATAAGACAAATATTTATGATAGAGTTATTAACCAGATAGTAAGAATAAGTAGTATTGACAACTGTTCTTTTATAGTTCTTGGAGATCTGAATAGCAGGATTGGCCAGTTAAATGATTTTGTTAACGAAGATGAATTAAATATACATTTGAGCTCATTTCTGCCAGAAAATTACCAGCCCGATAAAGTTTTACCCAGAGTATCACAAGACTTTGTAACAAATCAAAACGGAACTCTACTGTTAGACTTTTGCAAACAGTCGGGGCTTAGAATTCTTAACGGACGGATAGGAAAAGATGCCAGTATTGGTAAATACACCTACGTTGGACCATTAGGTAGTAGCCTAGTAGACTATGTGCTAGCAAGTGAAAATATTATGGCATTGTTTAACTCTTTTGAAGTATTAGATCCGAATATATTATCTGATCATTGTGTAGTTTCTTTTAGCTTACAGGCATATACGTCGGATATAAATATTTCGGAAGAAAATAACTGTAATAGAATTGAATATACAATGTACATATAAATGGAATTCTGATAAAATACATGATTATACACAGAAATTGACAGGTGACGTTGTTGTAAATGAGTTAATTAATTTGACAAATAATTTCAATAATATTGCACATAGTAACGAGGTTGAAGAAAAAATATTTTTGATTTTTTGAAAATCATGGATGAAGTATGTTCACCTCTGTTTAAGCAGGTACCAAAAAGTACTGATAGTTTTAATAGAAGGCGGAAAGAGGAATGGTTCGATGATGAATGTTCTTCAAAGCGTGACTTATTCCATAACTGTTTAAATTGATATAGAAACTGTAAAAGTGATATTAACAGACTAAATATGTGCAGGGCTCGGTCTCGGTATAAGCATATACTAAGATATAAGCGTTATAAACATAGACAGAAAAAAAGTAATAAGCTGATTAAAACGAGAACAGATAATGCTAAGTAGTATTGGAAAATGTTGAAGGGATTAACTAGCTGTAGTTATCCTAACTCTCTTACACCGGATAAATTCGCTAGATATTTTAAAGCCATAAATAACCCTGAGGATATGTTTTATCAGGCAGATGAAGACGTTTTATTTTTTAACGAAAGGTATTTAAACGGGGAACTTCAAATAATGTTCACCGAATTAGATGAACATATTAGTCACACAGAAATATTGAAAGCAGTTAAGCAGTTGAAAAGTAATACAAGTGGGGGTCCAGATTTATTATTAAATGAATTTTTCAAACACGGAAAAGATGTTTTATTACCATACTTGTCTCAGTTATTTAACAAATGTCTAAATATAGGTTATTTTCCAGACTCTTGGAGCGACGGTTTTATTGTTCCCATTTTTAAAAGTGGTGATATTAGACAGCCAAGCAATTATAGAGGTATAACACTTTTAAGTGTTTTAGGTAAATTGTTCACCAGAATCTTAAACAACCGACTTACGGAGTGGGCAGAAAACCATTATGTTTATACTGAAGCGCAAGCTAGCTTCCTTAAACATATGAGCACAATAGATAATATCTTTGTGTTAAACAGCCTTATTTCTCATATATGTAATAGTAATGAAAAACTTTTCTGTGCATTTGTTGATTTTCAGAAGGCTTTTGATTTCGTTGTAAGAGACATTTTATGGTACAAACTTATTAGAACAGGAGTAAGAGGGAAAATTTTAAATGTTATTTAGTCTATGTATGATAATGTAAAATCAAAAGTTAAACTCTCTAATAATGTCAATGATATTTTTGAATGTCATTTAGGGGTCAGACAAGGCGAATGTCTTTCTCCTTTCCTTTTTAGCATGTTTTTAAACGACATAGAAGACACGTTCATAAACAAAGGTATAGAAGGTATTGATATTGTTACTATGAAACTCTGTCTTTTATTATATGCTGATGATATTATATTATTTTCTCAGTCTGCAGACGGTCTTCAGAACTCTTTAAATGTTTTGTATGATTATTGTTCTAAATGGAAGCTCACTGTTAATACGAAGAAAACAAAAATTATGATTTTTAGAAAAGGTGGTCGGTTGCCAGATAATTTAGCATTTACTTATAATAATGAACAAATAGAAATTGTTAACAAATTTAAATACCTAGGTGTTCTTTTTACGACAGGTGGTGCTTTTAACGAGATGGACAAAATGTTAGCAGGCCAAGCACTGAAAGCCACCTTTCAACTTAATAAATATTTGTATAAGTTCACATCTGTCTTGCCAAAACTTGTATTGGATCTTTATGATAAATTAGTTACACCGGTAATGAATTATGCCTCAGAGATATGGGGTTTTAACAAGGGTACACATATTGAAAGAGCCCATCTTTGTTTCTGTAAAAAGTTGTTAGGAGTTAAAGTGTGTTGTCAAAATGCTTTTGTATATGGTGAAACTGGAAGAGTGACATATATTACGCACAGATATTTACATATTATAAAATACTGGTTAAAATTGTGTCAGTGCGAAGAGGTAAAATATGCACGACAGATGTATGTTCTATTAAAAAATGATATTGAATTACACATTACAATCATATAAATTGGGTACACAGTGTTAGAAATTTATTGTCAAGGTTAGGTTTTTATGAGGTGTGGTTAAACCAAGGAGTTGGGGACATTAATATATTTTTACAAACCTTGAAGGTTCGTCTTTATGAAATATTTAAACAAAATTGGAACGACAGCTTACATGGATCCTCTCGTGCCTTATTTTACAGAACAATAGCTACTTTTACTTTTCAGAAATATTTAAATGATGTCATTGTTGAAAAACATAGAATAAGTATGTCTCGACTAAGAATGTCATCGCATAGACTAGAAATAGAAAGTGGCAGATGGAAAAAACCTGTAAGCGTCCCTTTGGATCAAAGAAAATGTTTATTTTGTAATGTATTGGAGGATGAATACCATTTTATTATTGAGTGCTCTCTATATACAGATTTAAGGCATCGGTACATTAAAAGATACTATTGGTTTCATCCTAACTATATCAAATTTATGAAACTTATTAAAACTGAAAATATTACTGATTTAAGAAAACTTTCAGCGTATGTTTACAAGGCGTTTGAAAAACGAAACTTGATTTTTAATTCAATGTAGCAGTCAGATATATATGTTAAAAAGTCTATATTATGATGTAACACTTGGTATTTGTCATAATGTTGAATAATGCTCTCACAGTCTCTCCCTCTCTCAAAGATATAACATGCATTTGGTATGAAGTGTTTATCTTTTGATATATTTATTGTCATCTTGCTTACACATCTTGTAAAGTTGCATTGTTATTTCTTCTGTGATTATGTTATATTGATGCATGCATATGGGCCAAAATTGGCTTAATACAAAATAAAGTTATATATATATATAGGATATTTGTCATTGTTTCTTGTAGATCTATTATATATATATATCTGCAAAGTCATAAACGAAATACTAATTATGAGTATAAATACATTTTTTGTAAATGGTACTTTAGTAGTGATTATCCTTTTTTACCTAAGGATCAAACCCGGACATTTTAAAAGACAATCAATCGGAAATTGATGCACATGTGAGCAATGTGAACTGTACCGGTCTTGATAACGCCTGTATACTGTAGCCGGTTAACCTTATTAGAATATTTCACTGGTTGAAGGTGCGGATGGAAATGACTGCCTCGAAGGCAACTGTTTATGAAATAACTATACTGTTCTGTGCTGTACCATTTTCTCTTGTAGCATTTCAAAATTTCTCGGGGAGTGTTCCTAAATCCTAAACCTCAGTCTTTCTTCAATTTTATGGGAGTCTTCATGGCCGAGTGGTATAGGTTGGTGACTTCAAATCACTTTCCCTTCACCGATGTGGTTCGAGCCTCGCTTGGGCGTATAATTCTTCATGTGAGAAAGCCATCCAGTTGGCTAACGGTGGTTCTACCCAAGTGGCCGCCAGTGATGAAATATGCCCGGAGAAGCACCTGGGATCTTCCTCCACTACGAACAGCTAGAAAGTCTCCATATGACATAAATTTGTGTCTGTGTCACAGTGTGTGACCCAACAAAAACAATCTCCAATTTCCCAGCTAGAATGGTGTACTTATCAGCCTGATTTTGATCAGAGTTTCCCACTGAATTGGGCTTAAAATGTAAAATTTTGTCTTTTAGACTTTCAACAGTACCTGTATTCCAGTTGTTCAGGCTACTATTGTGTACTTGTCAACCTGACTTGCTCAGAATTTTTGTATAAAATGACTCTAAAATGCACCATTTTTCTTGCAGAGTTTCAAAATGTCTAGTGGAGAACCCCATTAACCCATATTCCATCCTATTGATGAAGTATCCAGGCTAGTAGAGCATACATGTCCGCAAACTTATTTAAATCTTTTGTCTGGTATGGCTTAGAAAGCATCATTTTCTTGCAGAATTTCAAACATTCTGTATGAAGACCCCTGTCTATACTCCAGTTATCCAGGTGTAGTAGGACACAGTAAAAGGGTGTATTTAATTTCACCCTAACTACTAACGTAGATGTGTCCGCCTTAGGTGTTAGAGGTCCTGCGTTCGATTCTCGGTCAAGACGGAAATATTTTTTTTTTACACTAGCTCATAATGCATAATTGTCAACCTGATTGGCTCAGATTGTTTGTCTGAAATAGCTTAAAAGTACATCACTTGTCCTGTAGTTATTCAAACTTTCTCAGAAGGATCCATGAAATCCCATCCCTATCTGTACGATAGCAGGTTAGTAGGGTATACTTTAACAATCTGGCCCTAATTTCATGAAAAATCTTGAGTAATTACTTAGTTAAGTCTGTTATTTCAAATGCTTGTCTTTGCCGTTTATGCGTCTTCAATGTTGCCTTTTTCATCTATATCAGAACCGTATATGACTAGTTCATAGATCAAAACACTACAATTCTGAATTTTACAGAAAACGAGGTATACAAATAAGAAATATACTTAAGCAAATACTTAAGTTTGTTATATATATAAATAGAAATACCATATTTGCATGTTTGAAATAATACTAGGGCTTTGATATTTGTCATGTAGCATCATCTAGTGGTTCTCTACCAAGTTTGTTCAAATTATCCCTCTAGGGTCAAATATGGCCCCGCCCCGGGGGTCACATGGTTCATAAAGTCTTATATAGGGAAAAACTAGGGAGAATCTTCATGTCCATAACCTATATCATTCAAATTTGACCACATGTATAGTTTTGAGTGGATAAAGCTCGACATGAGTTGACCTTGATCTTGACCTAGTGACCTACTTTCACATTTCTGTAGCTACAGCCTTCAAATTTGGACCACATGCACATGTTTGTGTACCGAAACAAACTGGGACCTTGTTATTGAACTAGTGACCTACTTCCATTTTTTGAAGCTACAATTTGGACCACATGCTTAGTTTCGTGTTCAGAAATAAAATATGACCTTGATTTTGACCTAGTGACCTTTTTTCACATTTCTCAAGCTACAGCCTTCAAATTTGAACCACAAGCATAGTTTTGTGTACCAAAATGAACTTTGATCTTGAGATTGACCTAGTGACCTACTTTCACACATTTCTCAAGCCACAGCTTTCAAATTTGAACCACATGCACAGTGTTTTGTACCGATATGAAATTTGGTCTTGATTTTGACCTTGAGCTAGTCTTGAAATTTGGAACATTCAAAAATGGTTCAGTGGTGGGCGCCAAGATCACTCTGTGATCTCTTGTTAGGTTAATAGGTTAAAGGTCAAGGTCAGATTGAACCAGAACAGTAGAACTTTTGTTTACAGTGAGCATATAATTTCTGTTCCTTGTGCAATTACTGATTGCATCAAAGGGGGTGGGGGGGGGGGGGGGCGGGCCATTTCGTGTTCGACGAGCTCTTGTTTTGTGATGGTGACAGCATAACCCCATTTGGTTACCTAACTAGTGTCAAACCGCAACATCTGCGCACGGACTATTGTTAGAAACTGATGACGTCAGACGAAGGTCTTAGCACATGGTTATTTTTGAATATCAAGATCAACATTTCGAATATTTATGAATTAAATTGAATTATAAATATAACCATTTTCAATAAAGTTCATGACAAACATACATTACAAAAATATGTCAGTTAAACCGCCTATTTGTTTGCAACCTGTAGAGTATTAAATATTCTTGATCACGTCACAGCTGCAATGGTTGGTACAATATTGCAGACAGCGGTACCCATTTGAAGCGTGTGTGTATAACTCGTCTTCAGATTGCGTTACATGTGAGGTCAAAAGAAAAATTAGTATAAATATTTTAAAATAAAAGGTGAGTCCGTCACTCCATGGCATTTCAGTAGTCCAACTAATTTGACGCGAGAGTTATTTTTCTTATGGGCAATATCTCCACTCGCGTCAAACACTCGAAAGACCAAAAATAGTGGAGGACATATCCGATGAAATCTATAACAGCATATAAACATCTCTGAAGTTGATTTTTTCACCTAGAAAGTTTTCTTTTCATTATTTCATACATTAAACTGGGCAGTGATTTAAAATATTTAAGTGACATTTCCTTGTAAGTTGAATGTAATGAAGCACAGAACTGTACAATTATGTACAGAGCTACATAACATGACTAACCAGTCACATATTATACACCCCCATGTTCGTTTTCAAATCTTACCCGAATTTTATTTATTTTTACTAGAGACATCAGACTCAGTTTCGGCTGGTCCATACATTATACTGATTTTGTATCATTTTCCAGCATGCGAATCAATATAGCTTTAGCACAATTAATCTTAAGTATTTGATTGTTTGTTTAAGACAAATGTCAACCTTTTGTTCAATCCGAGTTTTGTATAAATAATCAATATTTCCCCCGAGAACTGCCACATTTCCTTACAGGATATGCATCATTCCCACTGCATTGTGGGATTATTTACCGGTTGTTCTTAATCCCCGTACCGTACATGCATATTCGGGAACAATCGGTTTTGTACGGGGAATGGCAAAACTTAAGGAAGCCGCAGTCTATTTTCAGAAATATATTTCGTGGTAGTTATTATCTTAATGTACTATTATTCATTATAATTATTACATGAATTAAATGTTGAGACAACACTTATATAATAATTATACAAACTATTTTTAAACGATATATTTGGGAAGTTTTACGTGTTCTGCAGTATCTTTAATTCCTTAAATGTTGGTATCAATAATTAGAATATTAATCCTACATTAATGTAAATATGAAATTGTTGGTAGTAGTTATATTTATATGTTTAACATAAAAACGGCGTTCAATTGAAAAATAATTGGTTGTTATTGTAATGAAAATGTATAAAATACAAATAATTTTACTTTGGCTTTTCAACAGCTTCATTTATGACACGACGATCCTGAAATATTCCAGAATTTCTCGTTTACTTTAAGATAGCATATGATAAGTTTTATTCTAAGTTGGCATGAAAAATATAATATATGAAAATTTCAAATGTACAAATGATTTGTAAATTGTGTGCTGATGATAAACAACGGAGCTGAAAGAACCTTTTCAGACTAAACCACGGATATATTTATCATCATCAACATGATCCTCATCATCATCATTTTTATTATCATGATTATTATTATTTTATGAACTCTCGGCGCCATATTTAGATAATTAAGATTCAAGAAATAATTAAGGAATTTAATAAAGAGATACCAGTTTATTATGTTTTACATTTCATCTTCAAAATAGATATACATGTACTTGATTAAGTTTGTATACATACAGGACTAAAAGAGCTCAAAAGAAACAGCTTGCTTCTTATTATTTTTTAATTCTCACTTTAGTATGAAAGGTCTCTATTTCAAATAGCTTAATATGTTTAAATAATTTTATTCATAGTGTTTTACAATATTCTATTTAAATTACAATAGTTCGTAGTTATAATAAAAGAATAACCGCGAACATATTCTAAAAATAGACTGTGATTTCAATACTTTTTCGCCATTCTCCGTAGAAAACCGATTGTTCCCAAATATGGGTGTACGGTACGGGTACGGTATTGGGATTAGGAACGACCTTATTTACCACCGTTACTAAGCAACATAAAGTATCGTTGCCTTTCTTAAAGATTGAACCCCCTGTTATATACTGTTGCTGTACATCACTTATTGAAAGAGTATCAATTTTGAAAAGCGTAACAGGATTCTCCATGTACAATTCACAGACTTTGTGACCATATTGGTCACTGTCCATATAAATTAAGTAAGCATTTCAAATACAGGGATTTAAATGTATGCTGTACAAATGCACCACCATTTTGTTTCGTACTTTGATAGGTGTTGTGTCTGTATGTAGCCGTTAGTTATAAACAAGTTACCTTTTAGAGAACATATATTGGCCAATGGACACGTTATAAATCTTTTAAATGTTTTAAGCCAAAGACTAGAAATGCCGTACTAACTGTTCTTCAAGTTTAATTCTTGTATTGTAATTTAACATGCACAGATAGTTTATAGTTAAAGTACCAAAGAATAATAATGTTATACTGATCACATTTTGTCAAAAGAACTCTAGCAGCTCAAAAGATACCATGCATTTTTTATCATAAAATTCATCAGCATAAATGCAGAGGTCGGTGTTTGCATTCCACAACTCTGCAAAAATAAATCTCGGAAGGCCTAAACAATACACAGTTCAGAATTGAGAACTTGTAGAATACTAACACAAATATCTAGCGTTAAGGTATTAGATCACTAATAGAGAACCTCCTTTTTGAAGAATATTCAGTTCCTACCATAAACCTACTTTTACTGCAATTCTTAGGGACGCGTAGATTCAAGCCCTACCGGGACCAATTTTTTTTTACTTATTTTCCTTTTTTTCTAGTAAGTTTTTACTTCTTTCAAGACTGAATTAATGATTTCTTTTACAAAAATGGAAAAAGATGACTCCTATAAGCAATTTCTTGGTGTTCAAAGTGACTACTTAAACAGAAGGGGTAGAGTTACCCATCTTTAAAAATATTAAGTTACACGCGGTAAAAGTTCTCTATTTTGCTTTCACTCTTAGATTATATATTGTGGAAGAAATTTAGGTAGGTTTTACGTCTGCCCTAAGGTTATTTTTAAATGGAGTAAGCAAAATTCAAAAATATTCCCCATGATTAGACTATGTGTCACGCACATGACCTATGGTTGTCGGTCAAAGGCTAAGGCCACTATTAAAGGTCAAGTAAAAAGTATTTTCACCGGCAGGGGTCTTTTGTATTGCCACTGCAATACTCGGTCACTTGTTTAAGATCAGTTGGTACCCAAAAATTACCTTTACTAATAGAACTTTACAGATTTCAAAATCACTGTGTACAAAGCTCAATATTTTGTTTTTATATAATTAGGTAAATACTTTAATTTCACTTCCAACACATTTTATATTCGTAGTTTGAGAAGCAACCTATAATTTAGGCATTTTCCTTCCGGAACATGTCAGTGGCCTTGAGACTTTTTGACATTGGATATCTTAATTTTGCTTGCAATTCTGATTTAGTGTTTTGTTTGAAATTAATATCGGTTATGACAACCTTTGGCTGTAATGAGTGTATCTACACGTCTTCTTATTGAGCATCGGCGTGAGGTTTTAATTTCCCTGGAAACTCGTGGGAAATGCCCGTCCGTGCATGAATAAGAATAAATAACAAATGAAAAACGGATTTCTCTAAATTGTGTGCTTATTTTACAAATGACACGTCACACTTGTTGGCGGTGCCTTTAACGTTAGCAGTGAAAACATATTCTTTCAAATGATTCGATATTTTGACTGATATATCAATAATAGAGCCTACAATGCAAGTACTTGATTTATATCGAGAACCCGTACACACCCCTAATTCATACTAACATGTAATTATGCTAATAAAAAAAATGAACGTTGATGTAAATTTATGCATTTAGTGTGAGATAATTTCCGTGTTTATCCGCTGTCAATATCTTCCTGACCTTCGCCTACTAGCAATAGTTGCAATTAAGGGAGATAACATTCCATGATCAGTTTTTTGATAAATATCAAGTTGAATCTATCTCTAACATTTGACATAGTGATTAAGTAGTTCAGTTAGTTTATTCTATGATACGTCTTTAGTGCATTTTAATATTTGTCAGTATTTTTGAACTTGGAGCTGTTCAAAACTTGACAGACAACGGAATTTTTTTCTTCAGATTTTGGGGATGGGACCAGTTCTGATAAAATTGGGAAAACTGCATCTTCAATAAGTATTAAAGATATGGGAAAAAAGAAACTGATGCAGTATTACTTATATCAATGGGTTGGACCGCAGGTGTGATACTCGTTTTGGGGATGATATTTTGTAGATCTGATGCTGATAGTGAATATATCTGGTGTAAGCCTTACTCGTTAAAGTTATGACACTGTCTCGAAACGTCCTATTATTTGGACTAATTTAATGTGTAAGACTAGAAATGAAAATCAAAAATGAAGACTGACCCGAAGCAGGCAGTAGATGGAGTCAGTCCCAATGTGAAAATGTATGCCTCCCCTCCCCCCCCCCCCCCCCCCCCCCCCCACCCCATCCCCCCAAAAAAGGGAAACATTCCTCAAATTCAGTTGACAAAAACGTAAATGGAATGTTATGTCATATCCCAAAATATGGGAATATTTCTCACAGCAGTAGATGGAGTCAGTTTACGAAGAAAAACAATCCTTGCAGACAGTGACAGAACATTGGAGTTAATTTTAAATTGCAATAATATTTTTTTTTTCATTTCCTGCGAACTTGCTGAAATAAGCTGCAACATGCTTCTGATGATCCATAGATATCGTCTAAATCAAAGGCATTTAAACTGATTTAAAACAATTTTCTGTTGATAATAATACAACAAGCGGGTGGAGTGAATTATATTATGTTAGGACTCGTTAACTTTCAATCTGTGGCCAATACTGTTACTAAATGTCCGTTTCATTTTAAACTTCCTTAACAAGTTAAGAGCTGTTTTCGATGCAATAACGAACAGCAAAGAAAGAAACATAATAAAAAATTGCCTGTTGGTTCCGGGTTTCCCCCGAAATTATTTTATATTGACCGAAGTTAAGACAATAAACTCAAACGACATCAAATACCAGTAAAGAAACATATATATTGAATTTACCTAATAAATATGGTAATTACCTTTCAGTAAGTCTTTTATGATATATAACCATCAGTTTCTTCAATGAATAATCAATCAATTTATCATGTGTACATGTATCATGAAATATTCGGAGTGCTTTTACTGAAATGGCATATTTGGAAAAGGGTCTATTGCACCTTTACACTGCATTTTTAATAAAAGATAATTATCTAACCTCCATTGTTTTAAAAATCATTGAGACAGTAGTTACTATTTTTGCGGGGGATGGGATGGGTGGCGGGGAGCGCAGAGTTGGGGGTGGGTGGTGGGGAGAAGTTCAATATGAAAGGTTGCAGTTGGACAACATCTGTCATCACAATTGTGTCAGTCTGACTGAACAAGATAAAAATACAAGATCTCCTTTCAACACGCATTTTGTACCGCGAAAACAGGTGATAATTTCAGGTGTGTGTCATATAAAAAGAGTCTGACGATGATCCACAGTAGAAATTTTTTTTAAAAAAAACCTCATCAAGCAAATATAATCTATTCATTTCAAGTTGTTGACGATATTCAGCGATACCCCAGAAGAAAGTAACTTACTTGTGATTGAATTTTTAAGTGCAAATAAAGTCTCTCGGAACCCACTTTGAACCCACTGTAAAATCGGTTATAAAATGTCGACTTTTAAAAATGTCACGCACCACCGACCCACTCGTTGGTAGGGACCGGTATCATTTTAATTATTTTTACATGTTTCAGCTAAAATCAAGCAATTTGAAAGGGGTCGAAATGTTTGTCAAATGGGACAGTCTTATTGACCAGGAAGTCCCAAGTTGTGGCTGTTATATCTGGTTTATGTCCGCAGTTGGAGGCGACAAACACACACACACACACACACACACGCACACGCACGCGCACGCGCACACGCACACGCACTTGTACGCACCAACAACTGAGGACGCCAGAAATTTCGTGTCCAACTAAGGACACTTAAAAATAGTCATTTTCTGATGATAATTTGCACCTCAGTGTACTCAAAATAATAGTTATCATACAACTTGTTTTTGAAAATTCAGATACAAATGATAAGCTTGGAAAACGACCTCCATTTCAGGACAAACATGACCACCGCCAAATGAGGATCTAACTATCAAATGAGGAACAGACGCACTGACTGACCCACACATTCAACTAAGGACGCACTGTCGGGGACTTAACTTGAGAACAAGATTATACATACTGGTACATAATACTCGTAACCATTCGGTGCATACCATACGTGAGAGCAACCGAGAACTGAGCACGCTCCTGTGATAAGGTCAAGAGTGTATTCGGCTACTTAAGACATTAATTTACGTTTTTATAACCTCATCGGATTGTTTCGACATGTTAAATCATTGATGTGCTATATAGTTTTTCTTAAAGAAGTATGATTGGTTTTGATCACGAGTATAATTATTTAAGTTTCATTGTTCTACTCATAACGAAGTAAAGGTAAAATGCGCCTAAGACGAAGTTATAGAGTTCCGTTTCGACATTTTATTTAACATAAAACTTAGCATATTCATGATCTAATGCGTGTTTTACAGTTTTGATATTTCTGTAACCATTTTTTCCAATTATTTTTCTCATAAATTACGCTACCACAACATCCAAAGTACAAGACAGCATTTCCTATACCTCATCCTTTAAGACAAATTGATGCTTTTAATTAGTTTCGGGGCGAAATTATTTCATTGAAGAACTGAATAATATTTAATATATGACAAGACAAAAACTAATCGCCCCCTACCCCCTCGCACAACCAAGTCAAAATCATTGAACGGAATTAAATTACGCAACTCCTACCTCAGATACAAACAAATGCGTTATCCAATTGGATTTCTGTCTCATGTAGTTTTTTTCTTTTTTCTTTTTAACACATTTTAAGTAGAATGTAATATAATGTAATATAATTATAGTCTGTCCCACCTAATTTTGGACCTCAACTTTGGGCTGATATGAAGAAATGAAACGGGATCAAAGAACATAAAACATGTTTTTGTCAATAAAAAAAATGTCACCCTCGAGAATTTCAAGGATTTTGGAAACAATCGTCTGGTTTTCCTGTGCGACTAAATTTCAGTTTCTCTATGGGAATTCGCTGTTGTTTATTTCTGGTCGCCATTGCCAAATATTCTCTATTTTGGAGATTTTCGAGAAATTTCACGTGTTATTCCGTGGGGACGTTTCACACTTATTTTTTACAGTTAGCTATTTTTCCTCCCGTAAGAAACAGAATAGGATTTACAACCTAGTATACAAACGAAATTTTGAAAAATGTAAAAATGAAAAAGAATTTACTTTGCACGAAAAAATCCGGCCATTAAGTAATGTATTCAGTTATATTAAAATTCCTTTAATCATTATTCCCTTTATCCTTAAATCCTTCCAAACGATGTCCATGTAACTGCACATTTTTCAAAGTCGGAAGTTTTACGCTGAAAATCCATCATCCGAAAATTGATCCAGTCAATCTGCCGCAGTCTTTCGAAGACTTTCAGGCAAATAACTGAACTATGCATTTGAAACAATATCTTTAATCACAGTGTTTTCCAAATGCATAATCCAGGAAGAACCTGTACGATACAAAGACGTCAACTGCTTCAGCCTCATTAGAATATAGCCTTCTACACATTTAAGCAGCTCGCCATGACACAATAACTTTTCAAACGCAAAATTTCAATTATGTCATACAATATATGACGTCACTAAATATCTCGAGCGATCAAGTGCATAGGCGGCAATGTCGGCTCTCTTACGCATAGCTACCCCAACAATAATTAATCAAGTATATATTGTTGAAGCTAACTGAGTCTGTAGACTGTGCCAGTCTGACTACGTGGATAAAATTTGAATCAAAGGCGGGAATGATTCAGTTTGCTTTAAGTTTGAGCCCAGACCTAAATCTTCGAAAAGTAGTTAATTTGTTTCCTTTAACATATCAATACAGCTAGATTTCTACTTTAAAATAAAACGTGTAAAAAGGGATTTTTCTATCACCGACAAAAACAAACAACCTTGACGTTACCGGTTACGGAAGGTGCGCAAGCCCGGTTCCAGGGCCGGTCCGAGGGGGCTCATGCCCCCTCCCCCCCCCACCCCCCGCCAGTTGGCTATACTCCTCAGAGAGTCACCATAGTGACCCTACTACTAGTATTTTGGCAAAGGAATAATCATTTCTCAAAATTTAGACCCAGAGACGCATCAGAGGTCACCATTTCATACCTGTATATCAAACTTTTCCGGGGGAGAGCCCCTGACTCCCTGTCCTCATAACCCCACTCTGTCGCCTCAAAATTAAGACCTAAGAATGCAACAAAGGCCACTATTTTATACCTTTATTTCAAAAAAAATTCAGAGAGGGGGAGGGGCCTGACCCCCTTTATATGAGTGAAAGTACATCCATCTATAAATACACTAAAGGACATCATTTTATACATGTATTTAAAAAGAATCCAGGGGATGACCCCTGATACCCCTTGTGCCCCCCCCCCCCCCCCCCCCCCCCCCCAAAAAATTCTGGATCCGGCCCTGGTGCGTTATATTTATAAATTTGAAATTTTGACTTCTTACCTGTAAAGTGATTGTTGGAAAGTCGCCATTATCACAGGTCTAAATTGTGTCAGCGTGACGTCAAACCAAGCGTAGAAACAACAACACGAAAACCTAATGATCACTGTCAACATAAGTTCTGAAGTTTCAGGAGATTCCGCAGGCCAGGATCCAGGTCCGGGTTGAGGGGGCCCGTGCCCCTCCAGTTAGCTGAGAAGTGACCTATAGGCCTACTCATATTACTCATCAAAGATGCACCCTACTATTTTGGTAAAGGAATACTTTTATCTCAAAATATGCACCCATAAATGCACCAGAGGCCACCATTTCATACCTATATTTACCCCTCCATTATTAGATCTATATTAGACCAAAAACTGCACCGGAAGCAACCATTTTATGCCTGTATTTCAAAGATAAATGCACCAGAGGACACCATTTCATACCCCTAAAGAAAACAGAAATAAATATGTTAAGGGGGTATGTGTGCGAACAGAGTCATTATGTATTCAGATTAAAAACCATCCTAGAAAATGTAGATTCCTATGAAAAAGTCAACAAAATGAATCTGGCCATTGAATTACTGGATAGGCGTATTAGTAATTGTAACAGAGAATTATCAGCATTTAAATTGTCGAATAATGGTATAGTACACAACTTCACAATTTTATATATTGAAAACTTAACTAAAATAAAATTCATTTGGCATAACTGTTGCAAAGTTTTTGATACCTGAACTTTCGATTTGCATTTCCCAAAACTGCAAAAAATGGCACTTGGTGCATTGTGGAAATAAGGCGACGATGTGACTATATCACGGCTTATGTACATGACCACAGTGATATTCTGTTGCATTAGTTACAAGTTGTAACTGATACCGTCATTTTTGCCACTAGAGTATATTTTTGTAATGAACTTGATGGGTAGATGTATTTAATAAACTAGTTATACACAGTACGGTAAAGTTCATGCAAGTATGAATTTTTCGACTGAATATCTATATAAAGTTTGAATTGCTACAAATAATTTTTTAAGGAATAACTGGTTTTTTTTTTTGGGGGGGGGGGGGGGGGGGTTATTTGTTGTTGTTGCTTTGCGTTCAACGTGTTTTTGGTTGAATTTTCAATATAGCTATGTACTGTCCCATTTGTAACAGAAGTAAATGTTTCGTATACGTACTTCTTGGTGAAAAAGCACAAAAAGACGTGTTTTATATCATCGAAAATGAAAGTAATTGACGCGCGTGAACATGCTTCTTTTATCTAGCTGAAGAACAAAATACCCCTTCAAAAGGTCATATGAGCCGCGCCATGAGAAAACCAACATGGTGCATTTGCGACCAGCATCCGCACAATCAGGTCAGGATCCATGCTAACGTTCGCTAACGGTTTCTAATTGCAGTAGGCAGTTGACAAGATTGCGCGGATGCTGCTCGCAAATGCACTATGTTGGATTTCTCATGGCGCGGCTCATATTTTTTTTTTGTCTATAGGTCTACTATGCCTATCAATAGCCCAAAAATGTTTTAACATGCCACTTTGGATTTCACTGAACGGCCGAGCATGATAAATAAAGACGCGAGGATGGAATTGAAAAACTGGTATTATGTTATTATAAAGAATTAAGGCAATTATTAATTTGTTTAACGTAGTCCCTTATATAGGCGGATGTCTCAAATTGAAATATGTATATTTTAAATCATTAATTGCATTGAGGAATAATGTTTTACCTTGATCGAACGGTCACAAAAACACTGGTGGTAAACGCGCAATCCAATTCCCACTGGGAATACGCTAAAAATGGGTTGCGCGACTTCCGGTGCTGGTGCTGCGCATCAATATATACAAAATCGAGGTAGTGGGTTTTCGTTTGTAAATAATGACACATTTACGAGTGTTTAGAAAAAAGCAAAATGCTATTCGACACAAAAATGAATAAAGATCATATGTGTGAAATACCAACCTATTAATTTAGGAGTCTGCTCTATTATCACGAAAACTGCTGGCTCGAAGTGTCAAAAAACATGAAATCATGAAAAAAACAAATTTTCTATCTCTTGTGCCTTCTTTCTGGAAATGTGACGCTTCTAATGATCAGACATGTGTAAAACAGTCATGAATATTACATACACTTGAATGAAATGTTGCTTTTTGGGGAAAGATTGGCAAAACTTAATCGGGAATTGGGTTGCGCCCCGGGAATGGAGTTGCGCGTATACATTATATACATTATGATGTACATGAGCAACTCCATTCCCGATGCGTAACCCCATTCCCCATGATTCTTTGTCAATATGTCCCCGTAAGCAGGGATTGGAGCAAAAAATACTGATATTCGTTACTTTATAACAGTTGAGTTATCATAAAAAGCATCAGATGCCCTCACATTAGGCATATGAGGTCAGAAACTTCCATTTTTTGTTGATTTTATACTTTTTTCACGCTTCATGTCGCCTGAGTTTTTGTGATAATAGAGCCGAAGTATAAATTACAAACCAGATATTTTACACATATAATGTATTATCATATTTGTGTCGAATTGCATTTCGCTTTTTTCGAGAAAATTTATTCTTGTCTCATACTAAGCAAAGTCATAACTTCATATACCTCAATTTCGTCTTTTTTTTACGCACAACACCAGCACCGGACGTTGCGCAGCCCATTTTAAGCATATTCCCAGCGGGAATTGGATTGCGTGTTTACCACCCGTGAAAAAATAGTGAGCACCAGTCAGTACACAATCATGTTTTCATGCTATTTAAAAACAACCTTTTAACATCAGACGGTTATCATCCGAACCTTTGATACGAAACCAATAATGAAAATGAGTTAAATGTGTTGCGCGCAACTCCGCTGTCCCCACCTCTATTACGATATCTACGGCTGAAAAAATGATACGCACTTTACTTGAGACATGTATTTATTTTACGTCGATGCTAACGAGTAAGTACAAACACATTTTCAGAAAAAAAGCTGAAAGCCTGAAACGGAAATAACTTTAATTTGAAGTAAAATGTTAATTCAGGGTCTTCCGTACAAGAGAATACTACAAGTTTTGGACAGAGTTTGTTTGAATTTTCCATGTCTGTTATTCAACAATAAATATATCTGACTTCGCTAACTGTGAGCAAACCCCCAAATGACGTTTGTATGGACGCCGCCATCTTGAAATGGACGTCGCGTCATTTTACAATGCAAGTCTATGGGGAAAAACATAAAATCTTGATTTTTAACTTCATTTTACATTTTTTCAAAAAAATGAAAAAGGTGCCTAGAGATATTAACCGTCTGGTATTAACGATGTCATTTTTGACAATTTTATATATAGTATAAATAAATTATCGGAGGTCCAAAATTAGGTGGGACAGACTATAGTCCTTTATAACTGCGCAGCATTAAATCACTATGGTCAAATTTAAACTATTTTCTTCGCAAATTAAACATAATACACAAATCGGTGTACAATGTCATGACATTGTATACATTTACAAAAAAAATCAACAAAATATTATAAAAATCCTTTATGCATTATTCGAATTATCTGAGCATTTTAAAACATTTTATTAGTTAATATAAGTGTCTTTTATAGATGCGGATCCGATCCAACCACTCTTCAAAAAATAATACAAAAAATGTACTGCGAATTAAAAATCTTAGCGGAAATAGTAAAACAATATGTAAATGACAAATATTAAAAACAGAGTCCAACATTATTTGAAACTTTCCCATCAGGTTCTTTTTAAGGGCTATTTATCAAGGCCTTAACCTTTCTTTATAGTGTAATTTTCCTAGTACTTAAAATTGACACCACGGCAAGGGAAGTTCCAGAACAGAAAAAAAAAAGAAAATGCTCTCTTATCTAACAGCTTTTATTTCAGAACTTTTCGTAAGAGAGGACTTTTCCTCCGTTTTAACAATACATGTTGTTGTTATTTTTTTTATAGATAAGGCGTATATTCTACTGATGAAAAGGGTGGAACAGTCCTCCTTTTTGCAGAACGTCAAATAGTATGTCCATATATTTCCTATACATTTCCGTTTAAGAAATACAAGTGCTTTACAAATATGGTGTATATTTTACTATTGAAAATTGTGGAACTTTCCTCCCTATTGCAAATCTGGAGAAATCTTACCTGAAATTATTTTTCCGACGTTACTATATTGTGGTAGTCGTTGATTCTTTTTCATGAATCCACTGTTGATTTACAAATGTTTTAATCATCAAATTGTTATATATGCCGAACACACGAACTCTGGATTATAACTTTATTACCATTCATACCCTGACACGGCGGTTACAGAAATCATTTCCAAAAAAAGCAATTAAAATTTAATCTCTCTGTTGTATAGCAACTTGATAGATTAGCCTATACACCGGTAACAGTGGGTGAATATTAATTATCAAATCATCACGTTCTTCCTAAATAAAGAACAACAAACAAACAAGCAAATGAAATGTTTAAGCAACATGTGTTATTGACAATGTAACTTCAATTTTCACTTTTTTAAATATTACGAAATTTCGCGTGCCGACTTACCCTTTGCACTTTATTCGCTTTAATATTTATTACATTTTTTATTATTTTTCTTTATTTTAAGATTGTTTTTTCTGTTTCATATTTTCTTTATAACGTTTGTCTTTTATGTAAAAATGCAGATGTAATACGCCCATATACAAATAATGTATAATTAGAATGTCAGGCATATCTTTATGTCCTGATTTTGAACGAAGTACATCCTTTGTAGAGCAGCACCAGGGAGAAAACTGAGTACTCTTTTTAAACAGAGGTGTTTGCTCTAAAGCGGATAATTATGGTGGTAACTTAATTAATTGGAGTATCATCCTCTGAAGAGAGGTTCTAGATCTCCAGAGATATTTATTTAAAAACGTTATACTCGTATGCATAAACACAGAATAGGAACATATTCTTTTTTCAAATATTAGAATTCTATCAAACATAACATAAAAAGATAATTATATGAATAGTAAATGTTGTACTAAACCTGAACTGTTAACTGTTCTATAAAATGTAAAAAAAAGAAAGTTTTATTTGTTTTGGATTAAGCGTCGTTTTTTATAGACATTCGGTTATATTACGGTGGGCAGTTAACCTTACATGTTCTGGATTCTGTAATCTCCACAAGTAACTTCCGAATTATCAACTTGGATCAGAGGTGGAGAACTAATGATTTCAGGCACATATCTTCTATCAAAGCGCCAAGGAAAGCATACGCCCCGCCTGTCAATGGAGCTCATGATCAATAAATCTGCGCTCCCTCTATTGGGCTGAGCGGGCGAAGTAAAAGAACGAAAGAAAACATAGCGGTTGTGACTGACACTCGATTTCACTCATCAGCGGTCGAATGTAGTTCTATGACGTCTGTTTGGGCGACTCAAGATCCGTAACTTTGTACAGGGGACCGGCGGCTCAAACTTGCAAGCTCTGGTTACGTACTCACGAGATACTTTGATTTTATATATGTACGATTATGTACATAAAGGGCCGTATATATATATATATCTCACTTCTCTCTATATGGCAATATAGTTTTGAAATCAACTGCGAAAAGAATACCTACTCTCAGTAGTCTATCTAGGCCTTTGTGTTATATACACACTTCATAACATGACAGTTAATAACAAACGGAAAAGCTTTTGATCTCGTCCTTTAACAAAACCATGCATTAATTACAAAATTATGCACACTTGCATCTCTTTTCAGAAATAGTGTTGAGACATATCAGACTTACAGTTCAAACAATTTATATTGAACTTTAATGTATCCTATATTGAGTGGATGTATATTTTTTGACAGAAGGAGATGAAACATGCTTTTTATAAATTTTTAACACACTGTAAACTTAATGCTGTTCTAGTTGTAGTCATTGCTTTATTAGCTCAGTTAAACTATGACTAGTCAATCCTTTTTATATTGTTTGACAATGATTTGAATATTTTTTCCATGCCAGGTACATATTCAGCTAACACCATAATTCTAATTTTATATTGTTTTATGAGACATAAAAGTAGACTCAATTTTATGTAAACTAAGAACTGTTAAAACTACAACTCTGTATTGCCAGTCAAGTCTCAACAGGAACCATTTTTCTATACAGCATAGTTATACAGGAAGTGTTTATGAAACACGATTTTACACAAATGTTGTCAGAAGTATCCATTGGTTGAACTAAAATAACCGTAGTAAAAAATAATGTATCTTGTAAATTATGTAATGCTTTTATCTTGTTTACTGAAACTGGTTTAGCAATATATAGTACAGCTGTATTCTTTCATAGTTTCTTAATGTTTTCTAGTCATCTGTTTAAGCCCGACTATTTGAAAAATAGTCAGCGAAATTATATTTATCCTGGCATCGGTGTACATTGACACCCCTGGATAAGTTCTTGCAACTGGATAGATATCTTCACACGTTGCTTTGCAACCTTCTGTATTATTTTCTTGGCCAAGATTGCCCAGTGGATCAAGTTCAATAACTTTGAGTTCAATTTTGCCAAACGTATGCCCAATTTGCACTTAGAAAGTATTGGTTTTTGCATGTAAGCTATATACAGTTATTTTAACAACTTTGACTATCACAGTATTATTTTAAATCTGTGACTAGATTTTGTGAAATGCAAAAACACTTTAAACAACATGGATTGCAATTTTTGATAACGGTAGAGCTTTTAATATTTATGTGTTTGTTTCAACAACGTATGCCTTATATCCTTGAAATCTTAAACGTGTAATTTGTCCTCATGTATAACATGAACGTACATATGTAATAACATGTACATGAATGTTTTAAATAAAAAGTTGAAAACTAGTATATTTTTTCTTGTTTATTCTTGTCTCTTTATGACATCTTTTGTAAATTATTATATCGTAGTTTATCATTAATGTAAACATGACATGAACATGGTCAGTTTCGTGTCCGGTCCAGAACTGTGTAATCCATCAAGACGTTACATTATCACTTGGCATAAATGTTGTCCATAATCAGACGACGTGTCATGTGCATACACCCATAACCCTAGCTTGAAGGTCAAGTTCACACTGATATTAAAGGTCAATAGGTTTTTGTCCTGTCCCGTCCATAACTTTGTCATGCAAAACAGGATTTAAATATCAGTTGGCGCAAATATTTCCCTGGATGAGATTACGTGTCATGTGCAAAACCCGAACCCTTAGCTGAAAGGTCAATGTCACACTTTGAGGTCAAATGCCAAAAGGGCAATCTCCTGTCAGGTCTGTACTTTTCATTCATTTATTTCATATTTCAACATTTTATAACATAATGCATAATATACATATATATAACAAAATAAAGCAGGTTTGGCTAAAGAAGAAAAAGATGGAAGTTAAATATTAACACAAATAAAACTAGTTACAAGTTCTGTAAATAAGATTATTATAATGGGCTGCTTTAATAAGAGATTTACAATAAAATATTTCATTCAAACAGATAGCTTTGATTAAAAATATGTGTATGTAATTAGAAGGAAAAATAAGAAATATTAAACCATGTCACAACATTAAAATATAAGGATGACACAAAAAAGGAAACTAGTCCTTATTTCCATTGTGGTCCTTTATCAAAATGTAGCTGATACAAGAAACAACAACAGATACTGTTTTATTAAATGGAAGGAAAAAATGAAATGGCACTATTAAGCTTGAGATCATTATTATCACAGACAGAAAATGGACTATCACAGAATTATCATTATTGTCTACAGACTATTAAAGATGTAGAAAAATTGATTTTGGAAACGATTACCAAAAAGGTAAACAAAACATTAAATCATATTGAACTATTTATAGTACTACAGGAATAGAATTAAAACCTCAGACACTAGCTAACAAATAGGCGGCGGACTTAAAATGAGGGATACTCCTAGCTTCTCTTAAATGCTGTGGCATTTCAATACATTACGAGCAACCTTGATATGCTTATGACCTCTTACCAAAACCTTTAACCTTGGGCAGACAAAATCGTCCATTGTCTGCAAATGATTCATCGGAAGAATCAACCGACACTCTTAACCTAGTGGGATGACTATGAATTGAACTTAGTGGAATTAAATACTCTTTAAGGTAACCTGGTGCTTTACCACTAAATATTTTGAATACATGACACAACATGACTTGATCAACCCTTTTCGAAACAGGTAACCAATTCAGCTTGACAAAATGACCCTGATCTATATGAGCTCTCGCCTCTAAACCTAACATAAATCTGATCATTTTATTTTGGGTAACCTGTAGCTTATTTCTAAGTTCCCGAGTCAAGCTGTTATACCAAACTGCACAAACATAATCAAAATGACACAGGATAAGAGATGTTGCTACATGTAATACCTTTTAGAATGTGGATTGAGGAATTTACTTTTCCTGTACAAGAACTTCAGTCTAGCATTACCCTTCTGAATAGTTGACCTAGCCATTGAATCAAAAGAAAGACTTTGATCAAGAGTGGCTCCAAGATATTTAACAGGATCCTTTGCTACAATAGGTTGACCATTACATGAAACATCAAAATTCGGTTGAGACTTTAATCTTGGTTTGGAGCCAAATAACACGGACTCTGTCTTCCCCAAATGCAACGATGACGTATTACAAACCAATCACTGACTGAGAACATCCATTTCCGAGCTCAACACTGATTCAATTTCTGTCCTATCCTTACCAGAGACCAAGATACCTGAATCATCTGCATAAAGTTGTAACTTATTCTTCACTGCACCAGACATATCGTTTATATAGATGAGAAATAACAAAGGGCCTATAATAGAGCCCTGGGGTACATCGCATGAAATAGTTGCGCGAAAAGAGTGGCTGCCACTGACATCCACCAACTGATGTCTGTCAGACAAATAAGAAGTAAACCATTGAAAAGCAACCTCTGAGAGACCTATTGCCTTCAGCTTTATCAACAGAATGCCATGACTCACTGTATCAAAGGATTTCTGTAAACCCAAAAACACCATACCAATAAAATTACCATTATCAATTTGGAACCTAATGTAATCGGAAAGATGGATGAGACATGTGTCAGTGGAGAAGCTTTGTATGAAGCCGGACTGGAAATCATACAGAAAATTATTAGAAGAAAGATCTAAAGCTTTGGTCAAAACACTTTACACTAAAACAGGACGATAATTGCCAACTTCCGTCTTATCATTTTTCTTGAAAAGGGAGACAACTCGAGCTGACTTCAGGTCATCTGGCACATAACCCTGGATAATGGACAAATTTATAATGTGGGTTATAGGGGCTGATATCAGAGGGGCAGCATCTTTAACGAAACGGGAGGGGTCTCGTCTAACCCAGTAGCTTTATTGGGACTGAGGGAATTAAGATATTTATAAAATCTTACTTTCAGAAACTCTAGAAAAAGAAAAAGAGAAACTATCATGTTTGACTCCTTTAGAAGAATAAAAATTAAAAACAAAATTACTGCCAAATAAATTGAGACATGGTGGAAGTTTGTCAACTAACTTTGATGCAACAGTAGTATAAACAGAGTTAAACTCTTTAGCCACTTTTGACTTTTGACAAAACAAAAAAATGTCATCATCAATTTTTAAACCCATGTTACATTCTGCTCGACCCTTTTGTGATGCTAAACCTAAATTTTTCAAGTAACTCCACAAAGATTTCTAATCTGTCTTGTTTATCTCTACAGATTCTGTAAAATAATTCTTCTTAGCTTCAAATATTACAGATTGACTTTTATTTCTACATTCACTAAGATAATTTAAATTTTCTTCACTTTTATCTTTCTCATAAATTGCAAATGCTTTGTCACGTTCTTTAATACATTGTAAAACATCAGAATTTTTCAGTTTTTTGTTTCAGCCTAATTTCTTTCACTGGTGCAAATTTGTCAATTGATTCAATAAATATATTTTTTTTTGAAATTTTCCCAAGCATCACAAACACTGTTACTCAATAAGACTTTTGACCAGTCACATCCAAGTAAATGCTGCTGAAAGCTGTCTTTGTGATAGTTCTTCAGTGATTTTGCTTTCACAGTATTGTGTTTTCCAATAAATTTATGAATCACTTTCCTTGTGCAAAATATTAATTGATGGTCACTAAGTGCACAGTCAACTATACCACTTTGAAAAGTTTTGTGCTCATCAGATACCAAGATAAGATCAATAATAGAAGATGAACAGACTCTAGTAATCTGTTGAATAAGTTGTTTAAAACTAAAAGCATCACAAATATTACACAGAGCTTTATTAAAAGAATTTCCTGTTTCAGATACATGTACATGTGTATTAAAATCCCCTAAAATAATGCATTCTCTCATATTAAATTCTTGAAATGATAAAAACACTGTTTCTAAAATGTTATAAAAATCACTTTGAGAAGGTGGTCTATACACATCTGCGATTAAAGTTGGTTTTGTCTTTGGCAGAAATAAATCTAGAAAAGCAGCTTCTAAGTTTGAATGATCAATATCTATTCGGTGGTTGAATGTGATGTCATTGCGCACAAAGATGCATACCCCTCTCCCATGTCGGTTACCGTTTAAGCGCGTTATAACAAAGTTATCGATTGCAATTTCCTTGTCAGGCACACTCACGTCGAGCCAGGTTTCAGAAAGACACAAAACTGCGGCATTAGTTTTACGTACAAGTAAACGAACTTCGTCAACTTTTGATGACAAACTTCGTATGTTCAGGAGTAAAATATGTAGACCTCTTTTTGTGAAAATTGAAAAGTCATTCGATGTTTTGTTTGGAATACTTGTGTTCCCAGGTCCAGGGCATGGGTGAATGTCTCCACATAAAAGCGACAGATTTGTGTCCAATTAGATAATGCACAGCTTGATAGTGAACTTCTTGAGTGTTTAGATTTATCACAATGATGGAACGGTATAATGAAATGTTCATAAAACATATTTTGTCCATGTGAGACCACAGTGTTTGCCGTAGATTGCCCGAATATTATGTCATCCGAGTACCACTTCACTTCATGATGTACATTAGTTCGAAAGTTACTGAGATGGAATGTCGCCAGGAATACTACCAATATGATCTGTGAAAGCCCACGTGGAAAGATACTGCGATAAAGTATACGAAAACTCTGGTAAACACTTATTTTGGTCGATTAAAAATTCTGGCGAAATCCTGGATAAGTTTAAAATTAATAATTACAAGGTTTCTACAGTCAGTACATACGTTTTTTCTACTTTGTATACCACTTTACCACATAACTTAATAAATGACAAATTAACTGCCCTAATTCAAAAGACTTTTGCCAGAGAGAATGCTATATTTCTCGCTTGCAATTTTGATAAAGCTTTTTTTACTAGCAATATTATTAAACATTATACAATGTGGACCTGTGACGAAGTTTGTAAAGCCCTTTCCTTTTTATTGAACAACATTTACATCAGGTTTGGGAATGCAGTTTTTAGACAAGTTGTTGGTATTCCCATGGGAACAAATTGTGCACCCCTTGTCGCAGATTTGTTTTTGTATTGTTATGAAAGAGACATTATGTTGAGCCTTTCTCCAGATACGCAGGCAGATATTATAACTGCATTTAATAATACATCACGCTATCTGGATGATATTCTCAATATGGATAATCCGTTTTTTGGTCATTTGGTGGGTACTATTTATCCTAGGGAGCTTCAGTTAATTAAAACTAACAATTCGGATACTGATGCTTCGTTTTTAGATTTACATCTCTCTATTTATGACAATATTATACATACCAACATTTATGACAAGAGGGATGACTTTAATTTTAGTATTGCAAATTTTCCCCATTTGGATGGGGATGTACCTCAGGCTACATCTTATGGGGTATATATTTCTCAATTAATTCGGTTTGCCAGAGCGTGTAGTCATGTTAAGCATTTCAATGAACGTAATCAATATATTACAAGTAAACTTCTTCAGCAAGGCTACCGTTATTACAAATTGCGTAAATATTTTGCTACATTTTACTATCGTAATTTTGATTTAGTTTTAAAATTCAATAGTAACTTAAAGACACTTCTGCGAGAAGGTATTTCTAAACCCGTTTTTTATGGGGATGTGGTTTACAAACTTCGTAAGATATTGGGTCATGGTAATTTTCCAAATGTATTTGGTAAAATTATAAAACGTTTTATTAAAAGAGGTTACGACCCAACTGTTTTGAGACATTCCGCATGTTTAGTGTTCAACCCGTTTACAGTTGGACACTACGCTTCCCTTTTTGATTGTGTCTGACGGAAGAGGAGGGGGAACTCTATGATAAGCAGTTTATAAATCCTACCAGGACTGAACTGTTTTGATATTTGTCTTCTGGCCTGTTTCGTCGGGCCCTTAAGGGTGTTTCTCTTGTTGCTCTGTCTTCTGAAAAGGCATTGAGTACATACGTTTTTGGTTCTTAAGGTTTGCTTTTTATATATTTATACACGAGTATTTTTGTGTTTTACATGCCATGCCTTTTTGTTTCCATTACGTGTGTAAGAGATTCACCTGGAGGGAATTACTTTTATTTACACTGTCCCGTGTCTTTGGAACATGGTGGGGGTAAGAGTGAGGTTGGGTGCGCACCATAAACCGATTTAAGCTCCCCAGTGGTGTTTTTGCCACTGACCGTTCCAAGGCGGGGCCCCACTGTGTTCCTTTGTTTGTTCGTTTTGTCCTAATGTGTTGACTGTGTGTGTGTGTGTGGTGCACGCGTCTGCGTGCTGTGGGTTTCGTTTTGAGGAGGCTGCGTTTTTGGTGCGTGGCATTCCCTGTTTGATATTTGTCTTTGTTTTTTTCAGAACGTTCATTTTCAACCGGAATGTTTGTTGTATAGCCAAGTATAATAGGACGAAAATCGGGATATTTAATTTTGTACAAAAAAGTTGTTGTTGCTTCCAGGTTACACTACCGAACATGTGTTGTATATGCAAAACAGGATTTGAATATCAGTTGTCATATGTTGTTGTTTCCAAGTCAAACTACTCAACAACCCCTAAAGGGAGGTTAATATTACTTGGCACAAATGTACCCCCATAATAAGGCAATGTTTCATGCACAATATAGAGACCCCTAGGTCAAAAGTCAAGGTCACACGTGGAGGTCAAATGTCGATAGGGATGTTTTCCTGTATGGTCAATAACTCTTTCATCCATAAAGGGATTTTAATATTACTTAGCACAAATATTTTCCATAATGAGACAATGTCTTATGCAACCCTTATCCCTAACTCAAAGGTCAAGGTCACAGTCTGAGGTCAAACGTCAGTAGTATTTTTTTCCGTTCGGGACCCTAACTCTGTCAGCAATTAAGGGATTTTAATATTACTTGACATGGTGAGACAAAGTGTCATGTGCAATACCCCGACCCATGGCGCAAAGGTCAAGGTCACACCTGGAGGTCAAAATTGTACATTGATCTTTTCTTTCCAGTCTGTAGAAAACATTATATAAGCTCATGAATCATATGAACCCAATTAAAAATTGTGTTTTTGTATTATCTTCAGAATTACTTCCCTTCGATATGATGATAATTTTTTTTTACATTTTTTCTCATATTTACACATTAATTTCAAAAAGAAATGTTATCAAAATTGAAATTAGATACTTTTTATATTTATAGATGTAATGAAACATCCAACAACTGTAGATTTTTTTATATGCAGATTTTAATCCAAGTGTTGTGTTATAAAATATTGTGTATATAGCACAGTATTGTTTATACGTCATTAACAGATATCAGATCATTATGTTATACTGCAATAGAGAAAATTACGTGCCATCCAGTAAGGTGACTTGTATTGCATGGCAATACTTCTCTCACTTGTTTATCCTATTCTTAAGGACAGGGAAATCGTACTCGGCGGCTTAAAAGGTTACAATGCAGGTTACAGCAGTAGTGCCTTTGTCCCTGTTTTCCTCACACTGCATCCAACAATGTTTAGGTATAAAATAGCTTTCCGTAGCAAATAATTAATTTAGCTTCAAAGTACGAGTCTGTTAAAACCTGCAGTTCAGGAACAGTTTCCTCCACAAAAACGCTGGTGGAGTGTCACAAATGACACACAAATATTTAAGGGGAATACGGTATTCATTTGCTCAGATGCAGAGAGTAAGGAAGGTTATTGCAGTCACAATCGCATCGATGTCTTACTGCAGTTTGGTACTTCAGCATGCAAGTTGCTAATTTTCTCGGTATACAAAGTATGTTTTTATAGGGCATTGAACTAGGCTCACAAGATC